>NC_069502.1:48830582-49130582 GCF_027579735.1 Bombina bombina | reverse complement strand
GAAAAAATGTTCAGAGGGGAGGAAGGCTAAACAGCCTTATGGTTACTGGCAAGGGAAATGCCATACAAACACCAGATTTGTTTAAAAAGTATCAAGTATTTTATTTTACAAAAGATAAAAAAATACCATCAATAACAAATTAAAGCTTGGTGTATTTAATGGCAAATCTCCTTGTATATAGAGATAATAGCGACGCGTTTCTCAGGGAAGACCCTGTTTCATCAGGCTTGTATACTCTAGAACCATTTAAAACCCCTTTATATAGGGATCAGTAACCATATGTTTGCAATAAACCCTCCCCTTCCTTGACATAAACCAATGAAACCTTTTCTTTCCGAAAACTCCCACTTGTTGCCTTAATTAGAAGTTTATAATAGTTTTTCCTTTAATATTATGTCCACTTGATCAATAATCTGTGAGCCCATATCCTAATGTGGTTATGTGTGATGTTAGATCTAGATTGTAATGTGTCGATTGTGAGATAATAAAAAGTGTATGAATGTAAACATACTTAATCGGTGATTGTTTTTTGACCAATTAAAAGCCTGCTTTAGGAGGCTTGTACAATTTGAAACACCCAATTGGTTCATGTGCTCTTAGTTTGATGACTACAATTACCATCATACCTCTCTACCGGAACTATAAGGAAATAGAATTTGCCTAATTGTGAATTGTTCTCTGACCGTCTAATTTCAGTGACTACAAGTACCATAATGCTTCTCTAGTCTCTACCGGAAGTGCCCGGGTAGTGTGTCTGCGTGACTGTTATTTTGTAGTCTTTTTCGTCTAAGTGGGGGCTTGTACATAATAATCCATTCGATTGGTTGGTGTCACATTCCCACTTTAACTGCAGTTTGACTCTGATGGACTACAACTCCCATCATGCTTCTCTGTGTCCAATAGAAACCGCTATCTGGTGTCTAATGGGCATCCACTTGGAGTCTCTCTATACAGGCGCATTTGGTTCACTCGCAATGGTTTTGCAGATGTACCCATTGCGCTCCTAAGTGTAATGGTGGGGGCAGAATTAAATACTCTAAATTATGAATAACATGTTAATGAATAATATGATTGCTCTAAAACAATTTGCTCCATTGCTTATAATACTCGATCTTTAATTAGGTCAATGTGATAGCACAATAACAAATGTAAAGTGCTGTAAATAAACTTTACTGATTACACTCTATATACTTTAACTATGAAATTAAAAACGTGTACCGATTTAAACATAATAATATAATGTCAGTGCATATAAAAGGTTGAGTCACTTGAACTATAAATTTATATGCACTGACATTATATTATTATGTTTAAATCGGTACACGTTTTTAATTTCATAGTTAAAGTATATAGAGTGTAATCAGTAAATTCAGTAATCGAGTATTATAAGCAATGGAGCAAATTGTTTTAGAGCAATCATATTATTCATTAACATGTTATTCATAATTTAGAGTATTTAATTCTGCCCCCACCATTACACTTAGGAGCGCAATGGGTACATCTGCAAAACCATTGCGAGTGAACCAAATGCGCCTGTATAGAGAGACTCCAAGTGGATGCCCATTAGACACCAGATAGCGGTTTCTATTGGACACAGAGAAGCATGATGGGAGTTGTAGTCCATCAGAGTCAAACTGCAGTTAAAGTGGGAATGTGACACCAACCAATCGAATGGATTATTATGTACAAGCCCCCACTTAGACGAAAAAGACTACAAAATAACAGTCACGCAGACACACTACCCGGGCACTTCCGGTAGAGACTAGAGAAGCATTATGGTACTTGTAGTCACTGAAATTAGACGGTCAGAGAACAATTCACAATTAGGCAAATTCTATTTCCTTATAGTTCCGGTAGAGAGGTATGATGGTAATTGTAGTCATCAAACTAAGAGCACATGAACCAATTGGGTGTTTCAAATTGTACAAGCCTCCTAAAGCAGGCTTTTAATTGGTCAAAAAACGATCACCGATTAAGTATGTTTACATTCATACACTTTTTATTATCTCACAATCGACACATTACGATCTAGATCTAACATCACACATAACCACATTAGGATATGGGCTCACAGATTATTGATCAAGTGGACATAATATTAAAGGAAAAACTATTATAAACTTCTAATTAAGGCAACAAGTGGGAGTTTTCGGAAAGAAAAGGTTTCATTGGTTTATGTCAAGGAAGGGGAGGGTTTATTGCAAACATATGGTTACTGATCCCTATATAAAGGGGTTTTAAATGGTTCTAGAGTATACAAGCCTGATGAAACAGGGTCTTCCCTGAGAAACGCGTCGCTATTATCTCTATATACAAGGAGATTTGCCATTAAATACACCAAGCTTTAATTTGTTATTGATGGTATTTTTTTATCTTTTGTAAAATAAAATACTTGATACTTTTTAAACAAATCTGGTGTTTGTATGGCATTTCCCTTGCCAGTAACCATAAGGCTGTTTAGCCTTCCTCCCCTCTGAACATTTTTTCCTTTTTGCTGGAATCAATCTAGTGAAGGATTACTGTTGCGAGGATATCCTGACGGGGATCCCTTGGTACAGCTAGCTGGTTTGCTGTTTAAATACCAGCCCGCTCCTACAGGCACAAGAGAGTGCCTTCACGTTTGTGAGTATCCTGTATCTCATCTAACTTGGATATTGTCTGTTTTGATTGATCTACACATGTGGCGCCTCTGTTTCTGTTTTCCTTGCAGTGAAACCTCTTTTTGAGGAACGGTAGGGACCGCTACGCTACAGAAAAAAAAATGTTGGCATACCAGTGCCGGGAGGGTTAGGAGGGAGGCTGGTGAGCGGGTGGGACCGCTACGCTACAGAAAAAAAAAAATGACAAAGGCCATGACAACCTCCCTCATAACCTGGGGGGGTTATGAGGGAGGTGTGTGGGCCGCACCTCACGGGAGCGGGTGGGACCACTACACTACAGAAAAAAAAATGTTGACAGTGGCAGGGAAGGGGGATGAGGGAGTCGGGATCCAAGTAGATGGGGGGATCAGAGGGTGGGGAATAATAATGATCAAATTTTGTGATTCCCTTTGATAACTGGGAAATGGTGTGCTTTCTCAGAGAGAAAATCCTTACAAGCAAGGGGAGCAAACCAGTAAATTCAAATAGTTTTGTTTCTCCTGACATCATCAAGCGTCTGAGCCCAAGACTGTGAGACATTTTTTGTTCCTTTTACAAATCTGTCATCTTTTAGCCTAGGTCTTCCTAATCTAGCAGCTTAGTCTTAAACCTAATGTAGTATGCAGTTGCATCTAAAATGACATTTTTTAAATATTCCCATTGTATAGAATAATAGATTTTGAGGGCAGATATAAACCATAGTTCCAACACTTTCCTAAAAGTGCAAACGTATCTAGTTCGTTGGGTAGCCTTATGCTCATCTCAGGCATTCTTAAAGTCTCGCACAGTGTTTGTCCTTACCATTTCTAATGGAAGATTATTCCTTGAATCGGCCACCGTTGCTGTGAAGAATCTCTTCCGTAAATTACTCCCAAACCTACTACCCTTCAGCTTAAGTTCATGAGCCCTCGTTCTTGATTTTTTATTTATATGACAGATACAGCCTCCACTTTACTAAGCCCCATAATATACTTGAAAGTTGCTATCATATCATCTCTCTCCCATCTCTCCTCTACGCTATACATAATTAGGTCAAGTTATGAGCCTTTTCTCATAAGTTTTATTTTTTAGATCATGCAGATCAAGTAGCCTTCCTTTGAACACATTTTAGTTTGTATCCTGGAGATATAGCCTCCAGAACCACACACAATACTCAAGATGAGGCCCAACTAGTAATCTATAAAGTCACATAAGACCTTACTATTTCTGCTGCCAATACCTCTATTTATACAACCAAGCATCCTACTGGCCTTACTCGCTGCAATACTACATACCTTAATAAATTGTAAATAATCTGAAATAATAATTCCTGAGTCAGTAAAGTATCATTGACTCTATATAATTAATGTTATGATTTTTTTTCTTTTTATCTCTAAATGCATAATTTCTTTTACAAAGATATGACGAGTCCACGGATTTCATACTTACTTGTGGGATATTAACCTCCTGCTAACAGGAAGTGGCAAAGAACACCACAGCAGAGCTGTATATATAGCCCCTCCCTTCCCCTCCACCTCTAGTCATTCTCTTTGCCTGTGTTATACTAGGAAGACATGGTAAAGTGAGGTGTTAGTTTTAGTTTCTTCAATCAAGAAGTTTATTTTAAATGGTACCGGTGAGTACTATTTTCCTCAGGGGGATATGGAGGAAGATTTCTGCCCTGAGGTTGAAGATCTTAGCAGTTGTAACTAAGATCCATGCTGGTTCCCACAACACTTCTGAAGGTAACCATGAGACATCTTCAGTGTGGAGACCGGTTTCATGCTACAAGCAGCATTAAGGTATGTGCAGCCTTTTTTATTCTGAGGAGACTTGATATATCAGAACTAGCTGGCATTTATTTCCCTGTATGGGAATGGGGTAAGCAGTAATCCTATTTTATATTAAGGGTATTACTGGAGTCCCTGATTTTATTTAATGGTTGACTTATGAGCATTGTGTGACACTATGGGCATTTAGTGAAAAACGATGTATAACGTTTTTATTTCTGTCATGCATATGTTTGTTTATTGGTGCATTTGAGGGGTTGTCGGCATTAGCTGTTTAAACTTAGGTGTAAAACCGCTTTCCATGATGTGTTTGGGCCTACTTCGGCATTTGTTCACGCACTCAGATGCCCACTTCCTTCAGGCTAGGCAGCAGCAAGCAGTAACTCTGGTGGCTCCTGGACTGTGCAAGCTGGTCTGAAGTGTTGGAAAGTTATTTCTTTCAAGTAATTAGCAAGAGTCCATGAGCTAGTGACGTATGGGATATACATTCCTACCAGGAGGGGCAAAGTTTCCCAAACCTCAAAATGCCTATAAATACACCCCTCACCACACCCACAAATCAGTTTTACAAACTTTGCCTCCCATAGAGGTGGTGAAGTAAGTTTGTGCTAGATTCTACATTGATATGCGCTTCGCAGCAGGCTGGAGCCCGGTTTTCCTCTGTGTGCAGTGAATGTCAGAGGGATGGGAGGAGAGTATTGCCTATTTGAATTCAATGGTCTCCTTCTACGGGATCTTTTTCATAGGTTCTCTGTTATCGGTCGTAGAGATTCATCTCTTACCTCCCTTTTCAAATCAACGATATACTCTTATATACCATTACCTCTACTGATTCTCGTTTCAGTACTTGTTTGGCTTTCTACTACATGTAGATGAGTGTCCTGGGGTAAGTAAATCTTATTTTTGTGACACTCTAAGCTATGGTTGGGCATTTTTATGTTAAAGTTCTAAATATATGTGTTTAAACATTTATTTGCCTTGATTCAGGATGATCAATATTCCTTATTTCAGACAGACAGTTTCATTATTTGGGATAATGCATATGAATTATCAATTTTTTTCTTACCTTTAAATTGACTTTTTTCTCTGTGGGCTGTTAGGCTCGCGGGGGCTGAAAATGCTTCATTTTATGCGTCATTCTTGGCGCAAACTTTTTTGGCGCAAAAAAATTCTTTCTCATTTCCGGCGTCATACTTGTCGCCGGAAGTTGTTCGTGATTGCGTAATTTTTTTGACGTTTTGCGCCAAAAATGTCGGCGTCACCGGATGTGGCGTCATTCTCGGCGCCAAAAGCATTTAGGCGCCAATATTGTGGGCGTCTTTTTTGGCGCTAAAAAATGTGGGAGTCATTTTTGTCTCCACCTTTTTTTTCTCATTATTTAAGTCTCATTTTTCTTTTGCTTCTGGTTTCTAGAGTCTTGTTCATTGGCATTTTTTCCCATTCCGGAAACTGTCATTTAAGGAATTTGATAGATTTTGCTTTATATGTTGTTTTTTCTCTTACATATTGCAAGATGACTCAGATTGACCCTGGTTCAGAAGCTACTTCTGGAAAATCGCTGCCTGATGCTGGTTCTACCAAAGTTAAGTGCATTTGTTGTAAACTTGTGGTATCTGTTCCTCCGGCTGTAGTTGATGAATGTCATGATAAACTTGCTAATGCAGATTCGATTTCCATTAGTAATATTCCATTACCTGTTGCTGTTCCATCAACATCTAATACTCAGGATGTTCCTGTTAATATAAGAGATTTTGTTTCTAAATCTATTAGGAAGGCTATGTCTGTTATTCCTCCTTCCAGTAAACGTAAAAAGTCTTTTAAAACTTCTCATTTTTCAGATGAATTTTTAAATGAACATCATCATTCTGATTTGTCCGTTTCTGATGAGGATTTTTCTGGATCAGAGGATTCTGTCTCAGATATTGACACTGATAAATCTTCATATTTATTTAAAATGGAATTTATTTGTTCTTTACTTAAAGAAGTTTTAATCGCTTTAGAAATTGAGGATTCTAGGCCTCTTGATACTAAATCTAATAAGCGTTTAAATTCGGTTTTTAAACCTCCTGTAGTTATTCCAGAAGTTTTTCCTGTCCCTGATGCTATTTCTGAAGTAATTTCTAGGGAATGGAATAATCTGGGTAATTCTTTTACTCCTTCTAAGAGATTTAAGAAATTGTATCCTGTGCCATCTGACAGATTAGAGTTTTGGGACAAAATCCTTAAAGTTGATGGGGCTATCTCTACTCTTGCTAAACATACTACTATTCCTACGGCAGATAGTACTTCCTTTAAGGATCCTTTAGATAGGAAGATTGATTCCTTTCTAAGGAAAGCTTATTTATGTTCAGGTAATCTTCTTAGGCCTGCTATTTCTTTGGCTGATGTTGCTGCAGCTTCCACTTTTTGGTTGGAAGCTTTGGCACAACAAGTGTCAGATCATAATTCTCATAGCATTGTTAAACTTCTTCAACATGCTAATAACTTTATTTGTGATGCCATCTTTGATATCATCAGAGTTGATGTCAGGTATATATATGTCTTTAGCTATTCTAGCTAGAAGAGCTTTATGGCTTAAAACTTGGAATGCTGATATGTCTTCTAAGTCAACTTTGCTTTCCCTTTCTTTCCAAGGTAATAAATTGTTTGGTTCTCAGTTTGATTCTATTATTTCAACTGTTACTGGGGGGAAAGGAACTTTTTTACCTCAGGATAAAAAATCTAAAGGTAAATATAGGGCTGCTAATCATTTTTGTTCCTTTGGTCAGAATAAGGAACAGAAGCCTGATACTTCCCCTAAAGGAACGCTTTCCGTTTGGAAACCGTCTCCAGTCTGGAATAAATCCAAGCCTTTTAGATAGCCAAAGCCAGCTCCCAAGTCCACATGAAGGTGCGGCCCTCATTCCAGCGCAGCTGGCAGGAGGCAGATTACGATTTTTCAAAGAAATTTGGGTCAAATCGATTCACAGTCTTTGGATTCAGAACTTTGTTTCACAAGGGTACAGAATAGGTTTCAAGGTAAGGCCACCTGCAAGAAGATTTTTTCTTTCTCGCATTCCAATAAATCCAGTGAAGGCTCAGGCATTTCTGAAATGTGTTTCAGATCTAGAGTTGGCTGGAGTAATTGTGCCAGTTCCAGTTCTGGAACAAGGGCTGGGGTTTTACTCAAATCTATTCATTGTACCAAAGAAGGAGAATTCCTTCAGACCAGTTCTGGATTTAAAAATATTGAATCGTTATGTAAGGATACCAACATTCAAAATGGTAACTATAAGGACTATTCTGCCTTTTGTTCAGCAAGGGCATTATATGTCCACAATAGATTTGCAGGATGCATATCTGCATATTCCGATTCATCCAGATCACTTTCAGTTTCTGAGATTCTCTTTTCTAGACAAGCATTACCAATTTGTGGCTCTGCCGTTCAGCCTAGCAATGGCTCCGAGGATTTTTTCAAAAGTTCTCGGTGCCCTTCTATCTGTAATCAGAGAACAGGGTATTGTGGTATTTCCTTATTTGGACGATATCTTGGTACTTGCTCAATCTTCACATTTAGCAGAATCTCATACGAATCAACTTGTGTCGTTTCTTCAAGAACATGGTTGGAGGATCAATTTACCAAAGAGTTCATTGATTCCTCAGACAAGGGTAACCTTTTTAGGTTACCAAATAGATTCAGTGTCCATGACTTTGTCTCTGACGGACAAGAGACGTCTGAAATTGATTTCAGCCTGTCGAAACCTTCGGTTTCAATCATTCCCTTCGGTAGCCTTATGCATGGAAATTCTAGGTCTTATGACTGCTGCATCGGACGCAATCCCCTTTGCTCGTTTTCACATGCGACCTCTTCAGCTCTGTATGCTGAACCAGTGGTGCAGGGATTATACAAAGATATCACAGTTAATATCTTTAAATCCAATTGTACGACACTCTCTGACGTGGTGGACAGATCACCATCGTTTAATTCAAGGGGCTTCTTTTGTTCTTCCAACCTGGACTGTGATCTCAACAGATGCAAGTCTGACAGGTTGGGGAGCGATATGGGGGTCTCTGAGAGCGCAGGGGGTTTGGGAATCTCAGGAGGCGAGATTACCAATCAACATTTTGGAACTCCGTGCGATTTTCAGAGCTCTTCAGTCGTGGCCTCTTCTGAAGAGAGAATCGTTCATTTGTTTTCAGACGGACAATGTCACCACCGTGGCATATATCAATCATCAAGGGGGGACTCACAGTCCTCTGGCTATGAAAGAAGTATCTCGAATACTTGTATGGGCGGAATCCAGCTCCTGTCTAATTTCTGCGGTTCACATCCCAGGTATAGACAATTGGGAAGCTGATTATTTCAGTCGCCAGACGTTGCATCCGGGCGAATGGTCTCTTCACCCAGAGGTATTTTTTCAGATTGTTCAAATCTAGGGTCTTCCAGAAATAGATCTGATGACTTCTCATCTAAACAAGAAACTTCCCAGGTATCTGTCCAGATCCAGGGATCCTCAGGCAGGGGCAGTGGATGCATTATCGCTTCCTTGGAAGTATCACCCTGCCTATATCTTTCCGCCTCTAGTTCTTCTTCCAAGAGTGATTTCCAAGATTCTAAAGGAGCGTTCGTTTGTACTGCTGGTGGCTCCAGCATGGCCTCACAGGTTTTGGTATGCGGATCTTGTTCGGATGGCCAGTTGCCAACCTTGGACTCTTCCGTTAAGACCAGACCTTCTATCTCAAGGTCCATTTTTCCATCAGGATCTCAAATCATTAAATTTGAAGGTATGGAGATTGAACGCTTGATTCTTAGTCATAGAGGTTTCTCTGACTCCATAATTAATACTATGTTACAGGCTCGTAAATCTGTGTCTAAGAAGATATATTATCGAGTCTGGAAGACTTACATTTCTTGGTGTTCTTCTCATCAATTTTCCTGGCATTCTTTTAGAATTCCTAGAATTTTACAGTTTCTTCAGGATGATCTGGATAAAGGTTTGTCTGCCAGTTCCTTGAAAGGACAAATTTCTGCTCTTTCTGTGCTGTTTCACAGAAAGATTGCTAATCTTCCTGATATTCATTGTTTTGTACAGGCTTTGATTCGTATCAAACCTGTCATTAAAAAAATTTCTCCTCCTTGGAGTTTGAATTTGGTTCTGGGAGCTCTACAAGCTCCTCCTTTTGAACCTATGCATTCTCTAGATATTAAATTACTTTCTTGGAAAGTTTTGTTTCTTTTGGCCATCTCTTCTGCTAGTAGAGTTTCTGAGTTATCTGCTCTTTCTTGTGAATCTCTTTTTCTGATTTTTCATCAGGATAAGGCAGTGCTGCGGACTTCATTTAAATTTTTACCTAAGGTTGTGAATTCTAACAACATTAGTAGAGAGATTGTGGTTCCTTCATTGTGTCCTAATCCTAAGAATTCTAAGGAAAGATCATTACATTCTTTGGATGTAGTAAGAGCTTTGAAATATTATGTTGAAGCTACTAAGGATTTCCGAAAGACTTCTAGTCTATTTGTTATCTTTTCTGGTTCTAGGAAAGGTCAGAAGGCTTCTGCCATTTCTTTGGCGTCTTGGTTAAAGTGTTTGATTCATCATGCTTATGTTGAGTCGGGTAGAACTCCGCCTCAAAGGATTACAGCTCATTCAACTAGGTCAGTTTCTACTTCCTGGGCATTTAGGAATGAAGCTTCGGTTGATCAGATTTGCAAAGCAGCAACCTGGTCTTCTTTGCATACTTTTACTAAATTCTACCATTTTGATGTGTTTTCTTCTTCTGAAGCAGTTTTTGGTAGAAAAGTACTTCAGGCAGCTGTTTGAGTTTGATTCTTCTGCTTATAATTTCAGTTTTTTTCATTATAAGATTTAAACTTTGTTTTGGGTGTGGATTATTTTTCAGCGGAATTGGCTGTCTTTATTTTATCCCTCCCTCTCTAGTGACTCTTGCGTGGAAGTTCCACATCTTGTGTATTTATTATCCCATACGTCACTAGCTCATGGACTCTGGCTAATTACATGAAAGAAATCATAATTTATGTAAGAACTTACCTGATAAATTCATTTCTTTCATATTAGCAAGAGTCCATGAGACCCACCCTTTTTTGTGGTGATTTTGATTTTTTTGTATAAAGCACAACTATTCCAATTCCTTATTTTTTATGCTTTCGCACTTTTTTTCTTATCACCCCACTTCTTGGCTATTCGTTAAACTGATTTGTGGGTGTGGTGACGGGTGTATTTATAGGCATTTTGAGGTTTGGGAAACTTTGCCCCCTCCTGGTAGGAATGTATATCCCATACGTCATTAGCTCATGGACTCTTGCTAATATGAAAGAAATGAATTTATCAGGTAAGTTCTTACATAAATTATGTTTTTGAAGTACCCTGGGGGCAGGTAGGTGCCACAGCAGAGCTGTGGCGAGGTGCTGAGGGTATTTTTGTCTATAAAATGACTAATTATTGATATAAGTACTTTAAAGCCTTATTTTCTGCCCTTGCTTCAGGGTGCAGTAATTTTTGGATAAACCAACGATCGTAGGTTAAATTTTTAGATAATTTAACGTTTTTTTTGAGCATTTTGGAAAAATTGTTCACTTTTTCTTTTCTTAAAGGCGCAGTGCACGTTTTTCCGTTTTCTCCCCCTCCTAATTTTAAGAAAATGTTTCCCATATCAGATACCATTCGGGACTCTTGGCAAACAGTCCCTAAGGTAGAGGGAGCTATATCTACCCTAGCTAAGCGTACTACTATACCCATTGAGGAAACTCTTGTACTGAAAGAGCCTTACATTGTAAAGACCATATATTAGGTCAAGAAAGTGTGCCTAAGGATGATTCTCAGTCTGAAGAGAATCAGGTTATGCCATCCAATTCTCCCCAAGTGTCACAACCTTTAACGCCCACACAAGCAACGCCAAGTACTTCTAGTGCATCTAATTATTTTACTCTGCAGGAGATGGCTGCAGTTATGTCAACTACCCTTACAGATGTATTGTCTAAATTACCAGTGTTGCAGGGTAAACGCAGTAAGTCAGGTATTAATGTAAATACTGAATCCTCTGATGCTTTATTAGCTATGTCCGATGTTCCCTCTCAGTGCTCTGAGTTGGGGGATCAGGGAATTACTGAAAAAAGCAGCGTTAAGCTCCTAACGCAGCTCCAATGTTTCCTATGGGGAAACACTTCCTAAGTCTGCACCTAACACCCTAACATGTACCCCGAGTCTAAACACCCCTAACGTTACACTTATTAACCCCTAATCTGCCGCCCCCACTATCGCTGACCACTGCATATTATTATTATTAACCCCTAATCTGCCACAACGGACACTGCCGCAACCTACATTATCCCTATGAACCCCTAATCTGCTGCCCCCAACACCTACATAATATTTATTAACCCCTAATCTGCCCCCCCAACGTCGCTGCTACCTTACCTACACCTATTAACCCCTAATCTTCTGACCGGACCTCGCCGCCACTATAATAAATGTATTAACCCCTAAACCACCTCACTCCCGCCTCGCAAACCCTATAATAAATTTTATTAACCCCTAATCTGCCCTCACTAACATCGGTGACACCTAACTTCAAGTATTAACCTCTAATCTGCCGACCGCAACTGACCGCTACTATAATAAATGTATTAACCCCTAAAGCTAAGTCTAACCCTAACACCCCCCTAAATTAAATATAATTTTAATCTAACGAAATAAATTAATTCTTATTAATCCTATTTAAAGCTAAATACTTACCTGTAAAATAAACCCTAATATAGCTACAGTATACATAATAATTACATTGTAGCTATTTTAGGATTAACTATTTAATAGCTACCTAGTTAAAATAATTACAAAATTACCTGTAAAATAAATCCTAACCTAAGTTACAATTAAACCTAACACTACACTATCAATAAATTAATTAAATAAACTACCTACAATTAAATCAACTAAACTAAATTACAAAAAAAGACCACTAAATTACAAACAAAAAAAATTACAAAAATTTTAAACTAATTACACCTACTCTAAGCCCCCTAAAAAATAACAAAGCCCCCCAAAATAAAAAAATGCCCTACCCTATTCTAAAATAAAAGTTAACAGCTCTATTACCAGCCCTTAAAAGGGCCTTTTGCGGGGCATGCCCCAAAGAATTCAGCTCTTTTGCCTGAAAAAAAACAATACAATACCTCCCCCCCAACATTACAACCCACCACCCACATACCCCTAATCTAACCCACCCAAACCCCCCTTAAAAAACCTAACACTAAGTCCCTGAAGATCTCCCTACCTTGTTTTCACCCAGCCAGGTATCACTGATCCGTCCAGAAGAGGGTCTGAAGTCTTCATCCTATCCGGCAAGAAGAGGTCCAGAAGAGGGTCTGAAGTCTTCATCATATCCGGCAAGAAGAGGTCCTCCAGAGGCTCCAAAGTCTTCATCCAGACGGCATCTTCTATCTTCTTCCATCCGGAGCGGAGCGGGTCCATCTTGAAGCTGCCGACGCGGAGCCATCCTTCCTCACCGACGTCCTAAGTCCAAATGAAGGTTCCTTTAAATGACGTCATCCAAGATGGCGTCTCTCGAATTCCGATTGGCTGATAGGTAGGAAAAAAGATCAGCCAATCGGATTGCACTTGAATCTGATTGGCTGATTCAATCAGCCAATCAGATTTTTCCTACCTTAATTCCGATTGGCTGATAGAATCCTATCAGCCAATCGGAATTCGAGGGACACCATCTTGGATGACGTCATTTAAAGGAACCTTCATTCGGACTTAGGACGTAGGTGAGTAAGGATGGCTCCGCGTCGGCTGCTTCAAGATGGATCCGCTCTGCTCCGGATGGAAGAAGATAGAAGATGCCATCTGGATGAAGACTTTGGACCCTCTGGAGAACCTCTTCTTGCTGGATAGGATGAAGACTTCGGACCCTCTTCTAGACATCTTCTTGCCGGATAGGATGAAGACTTCGGACCCTCTTCTGGACGGATCGGTGATACCCGGCTGGGTGAATACAAGGTAGGGAGATCTTCAGGGGCTTAGTGTTAGGTTTTTTAAGGGGGTTTTGGGTTAGATTAGGGGTATGTGGGTGGTGGGTTGTAATGCTGGAGGGTATTGTATTGTTTTTTTCAGGCAAAAGAGCTGAATTCTTTGGGGCATGCCCCGCAAAAGGCCCTTTTAAGGGCTGGTAAGGTAATAGAGCTGTTAACTTTTTATTTTAGAATAGGGTAGGGCAGTTTTTTATTTTTAGGGGGGGCTTAGAGTAGGTGTAATTAGTTTAAAATTCTTGTAATCTTTTTGTTTTTTTGTAATTTAGTTTAGTTGATTTAATTGTAGGTAGTTTATTTAATTAATTTATTGATAGTGTAGTGTTAGGTTTAATTGTAACTTAGGTTAGGGTTTATTTTACAGGTAATTTTGTAATTATTTTAACTAGGTAGCTATTAAATAGATAATAACTATTTTATAGCTATTGTACCTTGTTAAAATAAATACAAAGTTGCCTGTAAAATAAATATAAATCCTAAAATAGCTGCAAAGTAATTATTAGTTATATTGTAGCTATATTAGGGTTTATTTTACAGGTAAGTATTTAGCTTTAAATAGGATTAATTTATTTAATAAGAAATAATTTATTTAGTTAGATTTAATTTATAATTATTTTAGGGGTGTTTTAGGGTTAGGGTTAGACTTAGCTTTAGGGGTTAATACATTTATTAGAGTAGCGGTGAGGTCCGGTCGGCAGATTAGGGGTTAATACTTGAAGTTAGGTGGCAGCGATGTTAGGGAGGGCAGATTAGGGGTTAATAAAATTTATTATAGGGTTTGCGAGGCGGGAGTGCGGCGGTTTAGGGGTTAATACATTTATTATAGGGGCGTCGATTTCCGGTCGGCAGATTAGGGGTTAATAAGTGTTGGTAAGGTAGCGGTGACGTTGGGGGGGGGCAGATGAGGGGTTAATAAATATTATGTAGGTGTCGGCAATGTTAGGGGCAGCAGATTAGGGGTACATAGGGATAATGTAGGTGGCGGCGGTGTGTGGTCGGCAGATTAGGGGTTAAAAAAATATATTAGAGTGGCGGCGATGTGGGGGGACCTCGGTTTAGGGGTACATAGGTAGTTTATGGGTGTTAGTGTACTTTAGAGCACAGTAGTTAAGAACTTTATGAACCGGCGTTCGCCCAGAAAGCTCTTAACGCCTGACTTTTTTTCTGCGGCTGGAGTTTTGTCGTTAGAGTTCTAACGCTCACTTCAGCCAAGACTCTAAATACCGGCGTTAGGAAGATCCCATTGAAAAGATAGGATACGCAATTGGCGTAAGGGGATCTGCGGTATGGAAAAGTTGTGGCTGGAAAGTGAGCGTTAGACCCTTTCCTGACTGACTCTAAATACCAGCGGGCGGTAAAAACCAGCGTTAGGAGCCCTTAACGCTGGTTTTGACGGCTAACGCAGAACTCTAAATCTAGGCGCATGTAATTTAAATTTAAGCTTGAACACCTCCGCCTGTTACTTAGGGAGGTTTTAGCGACTATGGATGATTCTGACCCTATTGTGATTCCTCCAGAGAAATTGTGTAAAATGGATAAATATTTGGAAGTACCTACTTACACTGATGTTTTTCCGGTTCCTAAAAGAATTTCGGAAATTATTAGAAAGGAATGGGATAGACCAGGTATACCATTTTCTCCTCCTCCTAATTTTAAGAAAATGTTTCCCATATCAGATACCATTCAGGACTCTTGACAAACGGTCCCTAAGGTAGAGGGAGCTATATCTACCCTAGGTAAGCATACTGCTATACCCATTGAGGATAGTTGTGCTTTCAAAGACCCTATGGTTAAGAAATTAGAGGGTCTACTAAGGAAATTATTTGTTAAACAGGGGTTTCTTATACAACCTACTGCTTGCATTGTTCCAGTAACTACTGCAGCAGCTTTTTGGTTTGAGGCTCTAGAAGAGTCTCTTAAGGTTGAGACTCCATTAGATGACATTTTAGATAGAATTAAGGCTCTCAAGCTAGCTAATTCTTTTATTACTGATACCGCTTTTCAAATTGCTAAATTAGTGGCAAAGAATGCAGGATTTGCTATTTTAGCACGTAGAGCATTGTGGCTCAAATCTTGGTCTGCTGATGTGTCATCAAAACATAAGCTTTTTAGCTATTCCCTTTAAAGGTGAGACCCTTTTCGGGCCAGAATTGAAGGAAATCATTTCTGATATTACAGGAGGTAAAGGCCATGCCCTACCTCAGGATAAGTCAGTTAAAATGAGGGGTAAACAGAATAATTTTCGTTCCTTTCGGAACTTTAAAGGAGGACCCCCCCGCTTCTTCTTCCTCAAAGCAGGAAGGGAATTTTACCCAATCTAAGTTAGTCTGGAGACCCAATCAGAACTGGAATAAGGGTAAACAATCCAAAATCCAAAAAGCCTGCTGCTGCTCCTAAGACAGCATGAAGGGGTGGCCCCCGATCCGGGACCGGATCTAGTAGGGGGCAGACTCTCTTTCTTTGCTCAGGCTTGGGTAAGAGATGTTCAGGATCCCAGGGCACTAGAAATAGTGACCCATGGTTATCAATTGGAATTCAAGGACTTTCTCCCAAGAGGGAGATTTCATCTTTCAAAGTTATCAGCAAACCAGTTAAAAAGAGAGGCGTTCTTATGCTGTGTAAAAGACCTTTCGACTATGGGTGTAATTTGTCCAGTCCCAAAATTGGAACAGGGACAGGGGTTTTACTCAATCCTATTTGTGGTTCCCAAAAAAGAGGGAACGTTCAGACCCATCTTAGACCTCAAGTGTCTAAACAAATTTCTAAGAGTTCCATCATTCAAGATGGAGACAATACGAACAATTTTACCAATGGTTCAGGAGGGTCAATATATGACTACCGTGGACTTGAAGGATGCTTACCTTCATATTCCAATTCACA
This sequence comes from Bombina bombina, assembly GCF_027579735.1. NCBI lineage: Eukaryota > Metazoa > Chordata > Amphibia > Anura > Bombinatoridae > Bombina > Bombina bombina. The sequence continues at coordinate 49,114,266 of NC_069502.1, read as the reverse complement.
AGGATCATCATCGGTTTCTAAGGTTTGCCTTGTTGGACAAACATTATCAGTTCGTGGCTCTTCCCTTCGGGTTGGCTACAGCACCCAGAATCTTCACAAAGGTTCTAGGGTCTCTTTTGGCGGTTCTCAGACCGTGAGGCATAGCGGTGGCGCCTTATCTGGACGATATTCTGATTCAGGCGTCAACATATCATCTGACAAAATCTCACACGGACACTGTGTTGTCTTTTCTGAGAACTCATGGCTAATTATGTTTCGTTATAAGGATATGAAACCCCAAATACAGATAGAACATGTTATTTTAAAGAACTTTCTATTTACTTCCATATATTGTATCTTTTGTGGAAAAGCAGGGACAGAAGCTTAGAAACTTGCACGTGTCTGGAACACTATATGACAACAGTTTTAGAATGTTATCGATTTGCAAGAGCACTATATTTCCTTCCATTAAGTGATCCAGATACCTACCTAGGTATCTCTTGAACAAAGAATACTATGAGAACAAAACAAATTTTATATTAGAAGTAAATTGGAAACTATTTAAAATTGTATGTTCTATTTGAATCACAAAAGATAATTTTGGGGTTTTATATCCCTTTAAAAAACATTGCAATATACTTTCATTCTTTATTTTGCCCCCCTCCCCTATCATTTAATTTTTAAAATTCTTGGTCTAAATTCCAATGAGTTTCTATAAAGTTAAACACTTCAGGTTTTACCTTGTTTCCCTGTAGCTATCCTTCCAACTGAGGACAGTTAGGGACAGATATAAAAGAAGGAATAAAATAGAGTTGTACAAACAAGGCTGAGTGGAACATAGGATTATCCAAAAGAGTATCCATATAGCCTTGCTCAAATAGAGATACATAGAAAACTAGTTCAAATATGGTGACTCCTATTAATTTATAGAAACTGAAGTACTTTACACATATTTTAAATACTTAAAGGGAGATGAAACCAAAAAATGTTATTTCATTATTTAGGTAGAACACACAATTTTAAACAACTTTTCATGTTATTTCTATTATCTAATTTGTTTCATTCTCTTGGTATCATTTGTTGAAGGAGCAGCAATGCACTACTGGTTTCTAACTGAACACATGGGTGAGCCAATGACAATTGGGATATATATATGGAGCCACCAATAAGCAGCTAGAACCTAGGTTCTTTTCTGCTCATGAGTTTACCTAGATAAACCTTTCAGCAAAGGGTAACAAGAGAAGGAAGCAAATTAAATAATAGAAGTCAATTGGAAAGTTGTTTAGAATTGTGTGCTCTGTCTGAATCATAAAAGAAAAAAATTGGGTTTCATGTCCCTTTAAATAGCAAATTTAATTGTACAGCTACATATTATTGTTTAACATCCCTTTAAGAGGCTTTTATTTTCACCTTTTTAGTTTCCTTCTGGACCCATGACTGCAATAAAGTAATAACAGAACTGAGTCATCAGCCATGATAACATGGTCATTAAATCATACCGTGTTTTCATATTAAACCCTCCTTTGGTTTCTGGCAGAAATATCAGCTTCTTATCGTTCCCTTAAACAACTGACTAAGCAAAATAAGGGCTCAGTGAGTCAGATGCACAAAATAACAAGCTCACAATTCTATTCCTCTTAGTCTACATCTGTAATGCGATAACATTCCCAGGTTATTCGGCCATAGTGCAATAGGTCAATAGCCATTAGTATAGTACATATCAGTAATCCCAAAAAAACAGGGAACATATAATACTTTTTAAAGAGGTTTAGTTATCGAAATTATCATTGTATTGCATTCCAGAGATACACTTCTTGAATAGCCACTTGAGTAAATGTATTATATCTATTGCTACATCCATATGTAAATGAACTCCTGCACTGACTAAACAATCATTATGTATCAAGTTGCAGGGTCTGAGTCCAGAATTCTGCATGCTATATTTTGTTTTGGGTGGACAGAGTTAAAGTATACACTGAAATCAGTTTTTATAATTAAAATCTTTGTATAATTAAGTAAAAATCTATTTTGTGGACTCTATTGGGGACTGGAAATGCTAAAATTTCATGAGCATTTTTGGAGTTATGTTTGAAAAAAAATTTTTTCCTTATCTCTCAACTTTAAAAATAAGTTGCCGGGGGCGTGGCTACGCAGCGGCCATGAACAGTCGCACTTTATGAAGCTCTCTAAACTTGATTCAACAATTTGCCATATATTCAGGAAGATTAGTCCCACTCTATCCCATACTTGGGTTATTAACCTGCAGAATTATAGAGATTACTCAGACTATTTCTTCCGAACCTTCAGAGACCTGATTTAGCCAGTTGGGAGTGTTGGCGGCAAACCTCACACATACCCCCCCCCCAGTCTCATAGCTGATGGGGTGGGCTGAAAATCTGAATGTACTGATGTGGCGGTCTCCCTTTTTCTCCCCCTTGATGTCACCCCCTCCTTTTTATTGTCTTTATTGTTTTATTTGGAATATACTCTTCTAGTTGCAGTCTGACATTGATTTAGATAACGTCTCCTGCTGGGTATTTAGCCTCTCACCTATCATCTTTGTTGTAGTATATATAGGCGTGCCTCTCACCACATATCTCACTCTTCTTATGTGCACATTTGAAAATTCAAGGAGATAGTTTATGCCCATCTGATCTGGTTAATGCGGTCTATGTTTTTAGCAATAGTACAGTTTATTACTCTCCTTAGCTTATATTTAAGTACTCAAGACAACATCTAGCAAACTTAAGGGACATACTACCTAGGTACAATTTCAGGCTATTTCACATAGTGGCAGGATAGTGCTCACTACATCTCATAGGAGACCTAGGCTGTAAACCTAAAAAACGTACATCTAATGAGCTCCCCTAAACCTATGGATACCCCCTCTTCCGATCTATGAGAAACAGGATTTCATGTATGCCTCACTACACAGTTAGCCGTATATTTGGCATTATATTAGTTCACCTAACAGATACGTGTTTGTCAAACACACCACCAGACAGTTAAAGGGTTTTGTAGTTATCCTTGCTATACTTGTTCCACAATGAGCTAGTTTATTATTGTTCCCCATAACCTTCTCCAGATACCCAATTTTAGGGTGAGCTCCCTCATACAGTATTGTTCTTCCTATATGTACTGGACACTATACACACTGCTATGACCACACACTTAAGTTAAATAATTGAATCTAGAGTAGCCTGCCTGCCTAATCCTCACAGACAGAGTCTTATATTATGCTTATATTGATATTTTATCTATTATATTCCTATGTACTCAGTCTACAGCAACTATGTTCATATACCTGTGAGCACAATACTGGCCCTTTAATTTAATTGACTATACCAATAATTAGAGTGCCCCCCCCCCCCTTTTTTACTTCAGATCAGCTCTAGCCTGCTGATCTCCCCCAACCCTTCACTTACCATTACATACTATTTAATATAAGGAAACAGAAAAACAAAAAATGAGGTTTCATTTATTAGCATTGTGCTCTACTGTTGACACTGGGATTGTTTGTTTACTTCTAAATATGGCTCAATCTATATTTTCATCTTTATATTGCCTAATAATTATAATGTCTCAGCCTGACAAGTCCTAGTATGTTTATTGCTTTCTCTGTTTTGTCAAGGTACAAAAACCTCAATAAAAAATGTTTTCACAAAAAAAAAAATAAGTTGCCAAACCTACAGCAAACGCTGCTGCACCAATTCTTTATGAAATGTGTCATACAGACAGCGGTAATTGTCTAGTAGAATCAAAGCAACTCCCATTAACTGGTAGCATGTGAACCTTCCCCAGTAACTCTGCACTGATTATCTGATGACCTCAGTGGTCATGTGATGCTCTCATACATCAGCAGCATCCAGGGGTGGACTAAAACCGACCAGGTCTCCGGGCAAAAAAATAACTGCCCCAGAAAGGGACCCCAACTTCCATAAATATACCCCACACTCTAGGGCTCCTAGAGACAGACCCCACTAGAACCCACCATCCTAGAGGCCCAGACCCCACACTCCAGAGCCCTTAGAGCAACAGACCCCCATAAAGGGTGCTCACTAGCACAGCTATCAGTGCTGCATTTTCACTAGCTGATCTTTACGCAAGAGAAGGAAGGGGCTGTAGGCACTCACTGTGTGGTCCCATACTACAATTTGCCTGCCTGTAAAGGCTGCTCACTCACACTTCCCCAACTTATTTATCCAGCTGTAAACATCGGCAGTGCATACCAGAAGCTTTGGCTACACCACTGGTGAGCACCCTACAGCCGGGTCTTCAGTGCAAGTCCTGTTTGCCAGATAACAGCATAAGATGACTGCTCAGTTGTGAAAAACGTGTGGTGGCATCAAAGTTGAGCTTTTGTGGGCACATTGTGTGACTCCAGCTACTACCCGTGTCACCTAAAGTTTGTCCGGTATTTTTTGGAGCACAGCTGGCAACCCTACGGGGGTTGACGTTGTAGTGGGGCCTGAGCAAACAGGCAGCTCAAATTGTGACCCTAACTGTAATGAGAAGGTTATGGCGTTTAATAGTTTTTACATAGTAAACATTAAAGGGACACTGTACCCAAATTTTTTCTTTCGTGATTCAGATAGAGCATGACATTTTAAGCAACTTTCTAATTTACTCCTATTATCAAATTTTCTTCATTCTCTTGGTATCTTTATTTGAAATGCAAGAAAGTAAGTTTAGATGCCGGCCCATTTTTGGTGATCAACCTGGGTTGTTCTTGCGGATTGGTGGATAAACTCATCCACCAATAAAAAAGTGCTGTCCAGAGTTCTGAATAAAAAAAAGCTTAGATGTCTTCTTTTTAAAATAAAGATATCAAGAGAACGAAGAAAAATTGATAATAGGAATAAATTAGAAAGTGGCTTAAAATTGCATGCTCTATCTGAATCATGAAAGAAAACATTTGGGTTCAGTGTCCCTTTAATGTTTCATGATTCAGATAAAGCAGCAATTTAAAATAACTTTGCAATATACTCCCATTATCAAAACTTGCACATGCTTTTTATGTCAGCTCCTACTGAGCATGTGCAAAATGTACAGTATATACATATAAGAATTTTCCGATTGGCTGATGGCTGTCACATGATACAGTACCGGGGGAGAGAAAATTTGATTAACTTGAAATTTGTCAGAAAATATTGTACTGCTCATTTCAAATTCAAAGTAAGTGCAATTGCATTGTCTTTTTATTGTGTATGTGTCAGTTATTCCGTTCTACTGTACTTAGTGGTCCTTTAAAGAGCAGGTATTCTAAGAAAAAAATAAAATGTCAGAGACAGTGAAGTCAAAATTAAACTTCCATGATTCAGATAGCACAAGCAATTTTTTTTTTTTTTTTTTTTATTATTATAATTTTTATTGGTAAACCATCAAGGGGTACAGAAAAAAAAGAGGATAAAGTTAATGACAGTGGTTACAAGTTAGGGGAGTATACATAGCCACATCAAGAAATAAAAAGATTATTCCTTATTCTTTTCTTTCTTTCGGATCAAACAAATGAAAAAACAACCAAAAGACAAAATATAAGGCATTATTCCAGATCTCGTTATAGATATATGCATACAACAAAGTGGCCTGTCATAAAAACGAAAAGAAATTTTTTTTAAACAAAAATAGATCTGACTCTGGTCCTGGCCCAGCAAAACCTAATACCCTAAAAATGCAACCTAGTCTCATCCGGATAACCCCTTAATGAAACCAAAAAAAAAGTTTCTTTCATGTAATTAACAAGAGTCCATGAGCTAGTGACGTATGGGATATACATTCCTACCAGGAGGGGCAAAGTTTCCCAAACCTTAAAATGCCTATAAATACACCCCTCACCACACCCACAAATCAGTTTTACAAACTTTGCCTCCAAGGGAGGTGGTGAAGTAAGTTTGTGCTAGATTCTACGTTGATATGCGCTCCGCAGCAAGTTGGAGCCCGGTTTTCCTCTCAGCGTGCAGTGAATGTCAGAGGGATGTGAGGAGAGTATTGCCTATTGAATGCAGTGATCTCCTTCTACGGGGTCTATTTCATAAGGTTCTCTGTTATCGGTCGTAGAGATTCATCTCTTACCTCCCTTTTCAGATCGACGATATACTCTTATATTTACCATTTCCTCTACTGATTCTCGTTTCAGTACTGGTTTGGCTTTCTACAAACATGTAGATGAGTGTCCTGGGGTAAGTAAGTCTTATTTTCTGTGACACTCTAAGCTATGGTTGGGCACTTTATTTATAAAGTTCTAAATATATGTATTCAAACATTTATTTGCCTTGACTCAGAATGTTCAACTTTCCTTATTTCCAGACAGTCAGTTTCATATTTGGGATTATGCTTTAATTATCATATTTTTTCTTACCTCAAAAATTTGACTTTTTCCCTGTGGGCTGTTAGGCTCGCGGGGGCTGAAAATGCTTCATTTTATTGCGTCATTTTTGGCGCGGACTTTTTTGGCGCAAAAATTCATTTCCGTTTCCGGCGTCATACGTGTCGCCGGAAGTTGCGTCATTTTTTTGACGTTATTTTGCGCCAAAGATGTCGGCGTTCCGGATGTTGCGTCATTTTTGGCGCAAAAAGCATTTAGGCGCCAAATAATGTGGGCGTCTTTTTTGGCGCCAAAAAATATGGGCGTCGCTTTTGTCTCCACATTATTTCAGTCTCATTTTTCATTTGCTTCTGGTTGCTAGAAGCTTGATGTTTGGCATTTTTTTCCCATTCCTGAAACTGTCTTATAAGGAATTTGATCTATTTTGCTTTATATGTTGTTTTTTCTCTTACATATTGCAAGATGTCTCACGTTGCATCTGAGCCAGAAGATACTACAGGAAAACCTCTGCCTGCTGGATCTACCAAAGCTAAGTGTATCTGCTGTAAACTTTTGGTAGCTATTCCTCCAGCTGTTGTTTGTATTAAATGTCATGACAAACTTGTTAATGCAGATAATATTTCCTTTAGTGATGTACCATTGCCTGTTGCAGTTCCCTCAACATCTAAGGTGCAGAATGTTCCTGATAACATAAGAGATTTTGTTTCTGAATCCATAAAGAAGGCTTTGTCTGTTATTTCTCCTTCTAGTAAACGTAAAAAGTCTTTTAAATCTTCTCTTTCTACAGATGAATTTTTAAATGAACACCATCATTCTGATTCTTTGGACTCTTCTGGTTCAGAGGATTCTGTCTCAGAGATTGATGCTGATAAATCTTCATATTTATTTAAGATGGAATTTATTCGCTCTTTACTTAAAGAAGTACTAATTGCTTTAGAAATAGAGGATTCTAGTCCTCTTGATACTAATTCTATACGTTTAGATAAGGTTTTTAAAGCTCCTGCGGTTATTCCAGAAGTCTTTCCTGTTCCTAATGCTATTTCTGCAGTAATTGCTAAGGAATGGGATAGATTGGGTAATTCATTTACTCCTTCTAAACGTTTTAAGCAATTATATCCTGTTCCGCCTGACAGGTTAGAATTTTGGGACAAAATCCCTAAAGTTGATGGGGCTATTTCTACCCTTGCTAAACGTACTACCATTCCTACATCAGATGGTACCTCGTTTAAGGATCCTTTAGATAGAAAAATTGAATCTTTTCTAAGAAAAGCTTATCTATGTTCAGGTAATCTTCTTAGACCTGCTATATCATTGGCTGATGTTGCTGCAGCTTCAACTTTTTGGTTGGAAACTCTAGCGCAACAAGTAACAAATCGTGTTTCTCATGATATTATTATTCTTCTCCAGCATGCTAATAATTTCATCTGTGATGCCATTTTTGATATTATTAGAGTTGATGTTAGATTTATGTCTCTGGCTATCTTAGCCAGAAGAGCTTTATGGCTTAAGACTTGGAATGCTGATATGGCTTCTAAATCAACTCTACTTTCCATTTCTTTCCAGGGAAACAAATTATTTGGTTCTCAGTTGGATTCTATTATTTCAACTGTTACTGGTGGGAAAGGAACTTTTTTACCACAGGATAAAAAGTCTAAAGGTAAAAACAGGGCTAACAATCGTTTTCGATCCTTTCGTTTCAACAAAGAACAAAAGCCTGATCCTTCGTCCTCAGGAGCAGTTTCAGTTTGGAAACCATCTCCAGTCTGGAATAAATCCAAGCCTGCTAGAAAGGCAAAGCCTGCTTCTAAGTTCACATGAAGGTACGGCCCTCATTCCAGTTCCGCTGGTAGGGGGCAGGTTACGTTTTTTCAAAGAAATTTGGATCAATTCTGTTCACAATCTTTGGATTCAGAACATTGTTTCAGAAGGGTACAGAATTGGTTTCAAGATGAGACCTCCTGCAAAGAGATTTTTTCTTTCCCATGTCCCAGTAAATCCAGTGAAAGCTCAAGCATTTCTGAATTGTGTTTCAGATCTAGAGTTGGCTGGAGTAATTATGCTAGTTCCAGTTCCGGAACAGGGGATGGGGTTTTATTCAAATCTCTTCATTGTACCAAAGAAGGAGAATTCCTTCAGACCAGTTCTGGATCTAAAATTATTGAATCGCTATGTAAGGATACCAACGTTCAAGATGGTAACTGTAAGGACTATATTGCCTTTTGTTCAGCAAGGGAATTATATGTCCACAATAGATTTACAGGATGCATATCTGCATATTCCGATTCATCCAGATCATTATCAGTTCCTGAGATTCTCTTTTCTAGACAAGCATTACCAATTTGTGGCTCTACCGTTTGGCCTTGCTACAGCTCCAAGAATTTTCACAAAGATTCTCGGTGCCCTTCTGTCTGTAATCAGAGAACAGGGTATTGTGGTATTTCCTTATTTGGACGATATCTTGGTACTTGCTCCGTCTTTACATTTAGCAGAGTCTCATACGAATCGACTTGTGTTGTTTCTTCAAGATCATGGTTGGAGGATCAATTTACTAAAAAGTTCTTTGATTCCTCAAACAAGGGTAACCTTTCTGGGTTTCCAGATAGATTCAGTGTCCATGACTCTGTCTTTAACAGACAAGAGACGTCTAAAATTGATTACAGCTTGTCGAAACCTTCAGTCACAATCATTCCCTTCGGTAGCCTTATGCATGGAAATTCTAGGTCTTATGACTGCTGCATCGGACGCGATCCCCTTTGCTCGTTTTCACATGCGACCTCTTCAGCTCTGTATGCTGAACCAATGGTGCAGGGATTACACGAGGATATCTCAATTAATATCTTTAAAACCGATTGTTCGTCACTCTCTAACGTGGTGGACAGATCACCATCGTTTAATTCAGGGGGCTTCTTTTGTTCTTCCGACCTGGACTGTAATTTCAACAGATGCAAGTCTCACAGGTTGGGGAGCTGTGTGGGGATCTCTGACGGCACAAGGAGTTTGGGAATCTCAGGAGGTGAGATTACCGATCAATATTTTGGAACTCCGTGCAATTTTCAGAGCTCTTCAGTTTTGGCCTCTTCTGAAGAGAGAATCGTTCATTTGTTTTCAGACAGACAATGTCACAACTGTGGCATACATCAATCATCAAGGAGGGACTCACAGTCCTCTGGCTATGAAAGAAGTATCTCGAATTTTGGTTTGGGCGGAATCCAGCTCCTGTCTAATCTCTGCGGTTCATATCCCAGGTGTAGACAATTGGGAAGCGGATTATCTCAGTCGCCAAACGTTGCATCCGGGCGAATGGTCTCTTCACCCAGAGGTATTTCTTCAGATTGTTCAATTGTGGGGGCTCCCAGAGATAGATCTGATGGCCTCTCATCTAAACAAGAAACTTCCCAGGTATCTGTCCAGATCCCGGGATCCTCAGGCGGAGGCAGTGGATGCATTATCACTTCCTTGGAAGTATCATCCTGCCTATATCTTTCCGCCTCTAGTTCTTCTTCCAAGAGTAATCTCCAAGATTCTGAGGGAATGCTCGTTTGTTCTGCTATTAGCTCCGGCATGGCCTCACAGGTTTTGGTATGCGGATCTTGTCCGGATGGCATCTTGCCAGCCATGGACTCTTCCGTTAAGACCAGACCTTCTGTCACAAGGTCCTTTTTTCCATCCGGATCTGAAATCCTTAAATTTAAAGGTATGGAGATTGAACGCTTGATTCTTGGTCATAGAGGTTTCTCTGACTCCGTGATTAATACTATGTTACAGGCTCGTAAATCTGTATCTCGAGAGATATATTATAGAGTCTGGAAGACTTATATTTCTTGGTGTCTTTCTCATCATTTTTCTTGGCATTCTTTTAGAATACCGAGAATTTTACAATTTCTTCAGGATGGTTTGGATAAGGGTTTTGTCCGCAAGTTCTTTGAAAGGACAAATCTCTGCTCTTTCTGTTCTTTTTCACAGAAAGATTGCTATTCTTCCTGATATTCATTGTTTTGTACAAGCTTTGGTTCGTATAAAACCTGTCATTAAGTCAATTTCTCCTCCTTGGAGTTTGAATTTGGTTCTGGGAGCTCTTCAAGCTCCTCCGTTTGAACCTATGCATTCATTGGACATTAAATTACTTTCTTGGAAAGTTTTGTTCCTTTTGGCTATCTCTTCTGCTAGAAGAGTTTCTGAATTATCTGCTCTTTCATGTGAGTCTCCTTTTCTGATTTTTCATCAGGATAAGGCGGTGTTGCGAACTTCTTTTGAATTTTTACCTAAAGTTGTGAATTCCAACAACATTAGTAGAGAAATTGTGGTTCCTTCATTATGTCCTAATCCTAAGAATTCTAAGGAGAAATCATTGCATTCTTTGGATGTTGTTAGAGCTTTGAAATATTATGTTGAAGCTACGAAATCTTTCCGTAAGACTTCTAGTCTATTTGTTATCTTTTCCGGTTCTAGGAAAGGCCAGAAAGCTTCTGCCATTTCTTTGGCATCTTGGTTGAAATCTTTAATTCATCTTGCCTATGTTGAGTCGGGTAAAACTCCGCCTCAAAGAATTACAGCTCATTCTACTAGGTCAGTATCTACTTCCTGGGCGTTTAGGAATGAAGCTTCGGTTGACCAGATCTGCAAAGCAGCAACTTGGTCTTCTTTGCATACTTTTACTAAATTCTACCATTTTGATGTATTTTCTTCTTCTGAAGCAGTTTTTGGTAGAAAAGTTCTTCAGGCAGCGGTTTCAGTTTGAATCTTCTGCTTATGTTTTTTGTTAAACTTTATTTTGGGTGTGGATTATTTTCAGCAGGAATTGGCTGTCTTTATTTTATCCCTCCCTCTCTAGTGACTCTTGTGTGGAAAGATCCACATCTTGGGTAGTCATTATCCCATACGTCACTAGCTCATGGACTCTTGTTAATTACATGAAAGAAAACATAATTTATGTAAGAACTTACCTGATAAATTCATTTCTTTCATATTAACAAGAGTCCATGAGGCCCACCCTTTTTTGTGGTGGTTATGATTTTTTTGTATAAAGCACAATTATTCCAATTCCTTATTTTATATGCTTCGCACTTTTTCTTATCACCCCACTTCTTGGCTATTCGTTAAACTGATTTGTGGGTGTGGTGAGGGGTGTATTTATAGGCATTTTAAGGTTTGGGAAACTTTGCCCCTCCTGGTAGGAATGTATATCCCATACGTCACTAGCTCATGGACTCTTGTTAATATGAAAGAAATGAATTTATCAGGTAAGTTCTTACATAAATTATGTTTTTTCAAATTTTTAGACCAACAGCTGTGGTGCCGTTAAATTTCAAAATTAGATGAAATAAGTCACAGCTACCAGCAGAGGACAAAAAGATCCTCCAGACCTGAGACTAAAACACAGACAGAAACAAAAGCAAAAAAACAGCAACAAAAAAAAAAAAAGAAAAAAAGGGGGGAAGAAAAAAAGGGGGGGTAGGCTAGGTTCGCTTTCGGCGGAGAGCTAGATGCTTGAACTTTACCAAATTCCTAATATTACTAATTCACTATCTTTAAATGGGTAGATAATATATTCAATCTCGCTGGGGGGGAGAGCGCTTTAATAAATTGTGACCATTTGGAAAAAAAGTTCTTTATGTCTTGATCTTTTTGCAAGTTAGTATCCAATTGTTCAATTATACATTGCTTTTTGTAAGCAATTTTTTACTTCAGTTAAGCTCGGGATGGCTTTTAGCGTCCATTTCTTTAAAATCAAATATCTCACCGCGAGGGTAGCCATACTTATAATTTTACTAGTCTGATATGGTGGAGTAGGATTATCAGAAAGGAAGACTATCCTCCTGGGGGAGAATGTGAAGGAAGGTGCCTTGACTATATTAATGAGCCAAAATTGAACCTTTAACCAAAAACTATGAATTTTTGGACAGTCCCAGATCATGTGCAGCAGGTCAGCAGAAGGAAATGAGCATTTAGGGCATTTGTTAAACCCCAGACTTCTACATTTGAAGCCTTTCTTAGGGGTGAAATAAGTCATGTGGAGAAGTCTTAAATGTGACTCCCTCCACGTAGCTGAGAGAGTAACCCGACATGTTTCTTGAATCGAAAAGATGAGGAGAGCTGGATCAAGAGAGTTCTGCTGGAGCAGGGAGGACCATTTAAGATTGAGTTTCTCCAAAACATCAGGGCCTTTGAGAGCTAATAATGTTTGATAGATGTATGATATTGATGTAAGCCCGTTTTTGAATAATATCATCCATTTTTCTAAATCTCCCATAGACCATTCCCAGCCATAGTCAGTGACCTGTTGAAGAGCAAAATGTCTCACTTGCAGGTATGCAAAGAAGTCTTTGTTAGGAATAACGAATTCCTGTTTGAGAGAGTCAAAGGACTTGACACATTTCCTCTCCAGATCCAATACTTGTTCCAGTCTTACCAGTCCAAGTAGTGCCCATTTTGAGAATACAGTTGACTGTACGCCTGCTACAAACTGAGGGTTATTTAATATGGGGAGATATTTTGAAGCTTCAGTTTTTATATGAAGAGCCAGACCTATCCTTCTCCAAGTGGAGATTGGGTTATAGATGGAGATCATCTTTTTTATCCCAACAGGGGTTATGCTGCTATTGCAATGAGTCAATGCTACCAATGAGTAGGGATGAGTCATATTACTCTCTAAATCCCCATTAGTAATATAATTACTATTAGTAAACCAGTCTGTCGCAATTCGTGCCAGGAATACATGATTATAAAGACGAAGATCAGGGAGAGACAGTCCTCCCTGGTCTCTCGATAAAGTTAGTCTAGATAATGAAATTCTTGGTTTTCTCTTCTGCCAGATAAATAGTCGTAAAGCAGTATTAAATGCAGTGATATCTTTTGCTTTAAGAAGTAAGGGAGTGTTCTGGAGAACATAGAGAATCTTAGGGAGAAGGGACATTTTGTACAAAGCTATGCGACCTGACAATGACAATGGAAGATTCTGCCAATTTTTTAGCACTTCTTTAACACTGGCCAGCACCGGGAGTATGTTTATTGAGTACCAGTTATCCGGATTAGCCGAGATCCAGATACCCAAATATTTGAAAGAGTCCTGAACAATTTTGAAAGGGATGGATATAGGTGGATTTTGTGGTTGTTTAATCCAGAGCAATTCTGATTTTGCTGAATTAACGGAGTAGCCTGAGAAAGATCCGAATTTTTCAATTATCAAGAGAAGTTTAGGAATATTACTTTGTGTATTTGACATATATATTAACACATCATCGGCATAGAGTGCAGTTTGCAAGGTTTTTCTTTTAATCTTGATCCCTTCAATCTGCTGGCGGATTTGATTGGCAAGAGGTTCAATGGCTAGGTCAAACAAAAGCGTCGAGAGAGGGAACCCCTGCCTCGTGCCCTTTTCTAGTTTTATGGCCTGCGTGGGAGACCCATTCACTATTATTTCCGTATAAGCGTTTTTTTATAGATTATTAAAAAAAGTAAAAAAGTGACCCGTCAAACCAACTTGTTGTAGAGTAAAGGCTATATGATCATGGTGAACTGAGTCAAATGCTTTACCTGCATCTATTGATATAATTGCCAGGTCAGGGGTGCCCTCTCTAAACCCCTCTCGCCGCCCCTCGCCTGTTTTAAAATAATTTACAACAAGGAACACCTCCCTTATTTTAGCTGAGGAATTGCGTTTCTTTAAAAAACCAGCTTGGTCCTCATGTATAATATTAGGCAGGTGAGATTGAAGCCTATGTGCAAGTATTGATGACAAAAGTTTGTAATCGGTGTTGAGAAGCGCGATTGGTCTATAGGACTCTTTTTCAGCTGGATCTTTGCCTTGTTTAAGAATAAGGGAAGTGAATGAAGCCACAAAGTCAGGGGAGGGGGTGTTGCCTTTAATGTAGAGATCATTAAATAGTGAAGTTAGATGAGGTATTATTTCGAGCATCAAAATCTTGTAGAACTCATTTGGAAGGGCGTCTGGTCCCGGAGCTTTATTGAAGGAAAGCTTCTTTATTGAGGCAAGAACTTCAGTCTCTGTTATTGGGGCACAGATCTGGTCCAGCATTTGGGAAGTTAGCCTTGGGTATTGAATCTTCTCCCAAAATTCCTCCCTTTGCTTAAAGTCAGAAGTCTTATGTGCATATATGGATTTAAAATATTCAGTAAAAATAGCAAGAATCTCTTCAGTTGTCTTATAGGTCTTGCCTTCATGACAAAGTGAGCTAATTAGTGAAGAGGCCCTATCATGCCTAACCAGGTTCGCAAGAAGCTTCCCAGTTTTGCTCCCAAAACGATACAATTTTGCCTGCATCCTTAGGTCTTTCTGAGATGATTGGTAGAGAAGGAGAGAATCTCTTTCTCGTAAGGCATTTGTATACTTCATCCAGTTCTCAGATGATTTCAGTAGAATGTACTGGTTATAAGTATTTATGACTGATTTCAATACTTCTATTTCTCTTGCCTTGAGTTTTTTTGTCCTTGCTATGGAATATGCTAAGATCTCGCCTCGCAAGACTGCCTTAGCTGTCTCCCAAAAGATGGCGGGTTTAGTAGTATGCTCATGATTAAATAGTGTAAATTCACGATATTTAGCTATAAGCCAATTTTTAAACTTGTTATCTGTAGCTAAATACAGAGGGAACCGAAAGCCCGTATTCCTTGCAGGGGTAGGGCTTGGCCGAAAGTATAAAGAGATGGGCGCATGGTCCGAAATAGTGATGGAAAAGATATCTGCAGTTATATTAGAATTAGCAAGCCTGTCATCTAGCAGGAACAAATCTATGCGTGATAATGATTTGTGAGCCCTTGAGTGACAGGTAAAGTCTCTGGCCTCAGGATTTTTCAATCTCCAGATGTCAGTGACCATCAAATTATGTGAGATTTTATTGAACAATTTTGTTTCGAGATTATCTCTTTTAGTTTTTATAATGTGGGAGCCGGCGCTCTGCCTGAATCTATCTAAAGGATATTTTGGGGCCATATTAAAATCGCCGCCCATAACTAAGTAACCTGCTGCACATAACAGAAGCCTGTTTTGGAGAGTGTCCCAGAAGGACGAATTGAAAACGTTTGGGGCATAAACATTGCAGAATGTATAAAGAATTTTGTTAATTTTCATCTTTACAATGATGTACCTTCCTTCTTGGTCTGTATCCACCTGTATAATCTCATAACAAAGTTTTTTTCCCAGGAGGATAGCCACCCCGCCCTTTCTATTGGAAGAGGGCAGAGAACAAAACCTCTTTAACCCAAGAGGCTTTCAATTTAAGCACTTCTTCCGCTTTTAAATGGGTCTCTTGAAGGAAGGCCAAATCGGCAGAATTCTTCCTCAAGAAGGTTAATATTGCCTTTCGTTTAATAGGCAAGGTAAGGCCTCCTATGTTCCATGAAATTAATTTGAATTTATTATCCATAGTCACATGGGTGAGGAAGCAGATAAAAAACCTCTTTAACCCGGGGGGTCTTTAATTTAAGCAGCTCTTCTACTTTTCTCAAAAGAGATAATATTGCTTTTCATTTAGTAGGTGAGGTAAAGTCTCCTAGGTTCCAGGAAATTAATTTAAATTTGTTATAATTAGCCATCTAAACCTAAGGAAATTGAAGTATGGAGAAAAGAGAAACAAGACACACAAAAAAAAAAAAAAAAAAAAACCCAAACAAACACAATTAACACTTATACATACAACATTATCCCATTCCAAACATGCTGCTGGAGGAAGTTTGCCCCAACTTCCCTCCTTCTCTATATTTTCTAAGATTCTAATCAATGTACGATACATAAAATGTCAGCTTATACTGAGTTATTATAATTATTTTTAGCCTTTTCCCGAGGGGAATATCTCCTCAAAAAATGTAGCTGCATCCTGCGCTGAATCATAATAAAATGTGCTTCCCTCCCTCTGTATTTTTAGTTTTGCTGGGTAGAGTAAGGTTGCTCGTATGCCTTGGTTTATGAACCTCGAGCATATCGGGGCAATCTCCCTTCTTCTCGATGCTACTTCTGCTGAGTAGTCCTGAAAAATGAGAATTTTTGCTTTGCCTAAAAAGATAGGTTGATGCTTGCGGAAAGCTTGGAGTATTGCCACCTTATGCTGAAAGTTCAGAACCTTAGCAATTATGGGTCTTGGTCTTGGATTGTCTTTGTTTAATGTTGGTGTGCCTATCCTATGGGCCCTTTCAATTACTATCTTAGGGTGGGAATCTGGAATTTGAAGTAGTCTGGGTAGTGTCTCTGTAAGAAATTTGTCTAGATTCTCGTATTGTTTTTCCTCGGGAACTCCAATAATTCTCAGATTGTTCCTTCGAGATCTGTTCTCTAGATCTTCTATTTTACTCTGCATTTTGGAGACTGTTATATTTAAGACATCAAGGTTATTTTTATAGGTCATGTTGGTATCCTCTAGATCTGAGATCCTTTGCTCCGCTTCAGAGAGTCTCTGAGAGAATTATTTTACCTCATTTGTCAAAGATGCTATGTCTTGCTTAATCTCTATTTTAAGAGCCTCAAATTTTGGAGCTAGGGCGTCAGAGATCTTAGTAACTATAGTTTGAATATCTAATGACTCACCTGAAGATGCGTCTGTAAGAGGTGTATGTGTTTCTGTTAAAGTTTCATTAATCGCTTTGTTTCTTTTATCTCTCTGTCTTCCTGCCATGGCTGGGGGAGAATTTTTCGGATGATTGTGAAGGTATTTATCCATGTGTATAAATAGTAATTTGTGAAAAAATGGGTGTATTGGTGAAAAAATAAGAGAGAAAGAAAAAAAAAAAAAAAAAGGGAAAGACGGGGGTGTGTGGGTGTTATAAAAGGTGGTTCAAGTGAGTTTATAGGTGTGAAGTGATGTGACAGTATAAGGAATTTAATCTCTGTGATAAGTGGTGGTTGTGCCTATGGGCATGGAAACTGATTTAATAAATTGTGAATTGTGTTGTGAGTTGTGTAGGTAGTGAAAATACCAATGGAGTGTTTTTCTTTTCCTTCTTTTCTCCTCCTCCCCTCCTCTTACCCCCTTGCTACAGCCGGAGGACAGTAGAAGCTCTTATTAAGACAGGCAACAATCTCTCTTGTGGAAGATCCCACTGCTTTCTAGAGTATAAGTCGTTAGGGCTTATATTCTTTAAATGTTTAGAACCCAAAACTATAGTACTAGTCTCCCTTCTATAGGGCTTATTATTTATTTATCAAGAGGCAGCTTATCGCCAACCTACCCTTTTTGATAGCACCAATCTGTAAGTTCACCTTTCACTGACGTTAATCAATGGGGTTAAATTTAAGCTAAAGAGGTATTAGCACATGTCTTTTATTATACAATAATATTCCTTAGTGTCACCCCAATAAGTGTAAATGTAAAAAAAAAACCTTTACATTTGAGTGTGACATCTTAGGCAAAAATAGACCTTCTCCCTATTTTCTTGTACCCTCTAATAAAGGTATGAAATTAATCTCAAAAGATACTTTTTAATAAGTATGCTTTAGAGCCAAATCAACTATATTGCTATATTAACTAGTTCTAGTTTTGTTAATATTTTAGTATGATGGCAGTATATATACTACTGAGGTAGGCAGACTACACCCTATGTGCCAAGGTTTGCCCCTTGACTTAGGACAAAGGTTAGTAAGCCAGTACAGTCATAATAAGAACACCATCCGCCATTTTCAATTAGTTTTAGAGAAGACCACCGTTTCAGAGGTATTTAAATGAAATTAAAATGGCAGTGCAAAAATCATTAATTTTATACTCCAGCCCCCTTCTCCTTGTTACTTTATAGAAAAGATTTGGGGAGTTTTCAGCCCTTAATGCGATATAATGTGGCTCAGATACAACTTTATATAAACAGCCCTTAATTTAAACTCAGCACTTTAAATAGTATTTCTTATATTTTAAACTAAAAAAAAAAAAAAGAAAAACTCAAAAATTTAAGGCAAACATTCATGTAAAATAGACTTAATCAGAATGAATCAGAGGCCACCAAAAGTAAGTGAATTTAAAGAGTGTGGTGAGCATAAAGATTTTTACATAAATACCATAACCACACAAATACAACTTTATCATAGATATTTTTTTTTTTCCCTTTTTTTCTTTTAGAACCCTTTAAGAGTAGACTCAGGAAGAAGGAATTGCCAGAATTGAGGAACCAATTAATTATTTTGTATAACCTAACCCTTTCTCCTATGTTAGATTATACTTTAAATATATAAAGCAGAATAATGCTAAACTTAACCAACATGGGAAGTATGTCTCACAATCTAGATTCCCTGTGACCTGCTTATAGGGTATTTTTGAGCAATTAAAGTAATCCTCAGGAAGATAGCAAGTAAAAATACAGCTACCTACAACGCCCAGTAATACTAACTTTCTGAAAGAAAGGCAGTTTTCAACCATGCATTTATGATCCCTTCTTATCCTAAACAGCACCAGTTACTGTGTCCATCAAGCTAGGGCTCCTGTAACCTTTAGATCAATAAAGCAAGTTTACCAAAAGAAAATCACAAATGCAAAACTGGACATAGAGATTCATAACAGTGGGATTTTTCAACTATGTGTTTCTCGTCCAATTGTCATATTCTTCAGCTCTTCTTATTCCCTTCCAATACACCCGTTATAGAGGAGCTTAGAGCATGAATAATTAAGCAATTTAGCTAACAGGGTGAAGCAGGGAGAGTCCACCTCTGCCAAAATCAGTTCGAAAAAGCCGAGAATTTTGTTGCTGCAGGAGCAGACAGACAGTGAAATCAATTTGAGTCAGTAAGAGGGACACCAGTTAAAGCCTAAGTACGTTACCAGCTCTTATGGAATTCGACACCAGGTGTAGACTGGAAAACCTCTCTCCATATCAACCCCCCTCTCGCAGCATCAGTGGGAGGGGGGGTTCAAGCAAACCAGCCAAGCGCCCGTTACCACTTGAATTTCAATACAGCGGCTCCGTGTGCACTGCAAAGGGAGAAGACCACACCGGAACTGCCGATACAGCCCCGCGAGCTCACACAGATCCTGCCCCTCACGCAGCACCGGTGGGAGGGGGTAGCAGGTACAGGGCGATACAGCTGAGGATCCCAGTGAAAGATTTCCTCGACCCGTTATCTGGAGATGCCAAGAACTACATGAAGTCAGCGCTGCAGTGGAGGACCGCGTCTCTCATCTCGACTTGACAGACACAGCAAAACAGCCAGGTATCATCGGGTTAAGACCCAAGGTAAATCACAGGTAGAGGGTCCCTCTAGAAACAAGGCAGCTTGTTAATTTTGGGTCAGCGCTTCATCAAGCAGAGCTCCTCCGCTGACTCGAACAGGATAGCTAGGGAAAGCTGTTTGAGGCAGAACCAACACCTCCCGTCGAGGATAGCTGTGGGAGGAAGGTGTGCAATATGACACACTCAGCATACAGATTCTTCGCCTCTATCCCCTCTACTCACTCAGTAGAGGGTTAAGTTGATGTAGCAAACAATTAAATGGTCACTTCAAATAAAGGAAAGTTCTTTCCAAGACAGCAGCGTGCAACCCAAGTGCGTTGTTCTTGCACTGTGGGAGTACCGGTAGCGGTAGAATTAGGCTATCCAAGCCACCCCTGGTCTCAGGGTTTGGGCGTGAGTATCTCGCCAACGGCTTGAAGGAAGGTAGAGCAGAGCAGGTGCAGTACGTGACCACACACCTGGACTCCTCCTCCGGAACTCAGTGCATACCAGCACAAGCAATTTTAAACAACTTTCCAGTTAACATCTATTATCAAATTTGCTCCATTCTCTTTGTATCCTATTTTGAAGAGATGACTTGTAAGCAGGAATGCACTACTGGGAGCTAGCTGAACACATCTGGTGAGCCAATGACAAGAGACATGTGTATAGCCACCACTCACCAGCTGCTCCTAAGCCTACCTAGGTATGTTTTTCAATAAAGGACACAAAAAGAACAAATGAAAAGAGATAGAAGTGAATTGCATGCCCTGTGTATACTCTTCAGCAAAGGACACTACGAGAAACTAACAAATTTGATAATAGAAGTAAATTGGAAACGTATTTAAAATGTTATACATTTAAAGGGACACTGAACCCAAATTTTTTCTTTCATGATTCAGATAGAGCATGCAATTTTAAGCAACTTTTTAATTTACTCCTATTATCAATTTTATTTCGTTCTCTTGCTATCTTTATTTGAAAAAGAAGGCATCTAAGCTTTTTGTTTGTTTCAAAACTCTGGACAGCTCTTTTTTATTAGTGGATGAATTTATCCACCAATCAGCAAGGACAACGCAGGTTGTTCACCAAAAATGGGCCGGCATCTAAACTTACATTCTTGCATTTCAAATAAAGATAGCAAGAGAATGAAGAAAAATTGATAACAGGAGTCAATTAGAAAGTTGCTTAAAATTGCTGCTCTATCTGAATCATGAAAGAAAAAAATTGGGTTCAGTGTCCCTTTAAGCATTTTGTGTTTAATGTTCATTTAAAGGACATTTAAGTATACAGCAGCAATAATTCACTGCATTACATAGCATTTGCTCATAAAATAAATATTCTAAAACTGCAACTTTATTAGCAAGGTCTATGTTCTAGTGACTCACCGATTGGGTATGAATTGCATTGGTAAGTTAGGAGCGCATATATATGAGCTCCTGATCAATCAATTACTGTGTAGAATATAGCAGATCTAGATTTCTAAAGAATCCAATTCAGTTTCTCTGGGGGCAGCATAAAAACAAACAGTTTTTAGAACTAAAGGAACATAAAAGTACACAACTAAATTACTCTTATTGCACGATTACTTGCATATAACTGTCTAACTATGTGTTTAACCCCATTGCAAAAGTCAGCTTCAGAGCAGCCATGCACTACCGTGAGCTAGCTGAACATATCTGAGCCAATGACAAGATGGCATATATGTGCA
Source organism: Bombina bombina (assembly GCF_027579735.1). Classification (NCBI taxonomy): domain Eukaryota; kingdom Metazoa; phylum Chordata; class Amphibia; order Anura; family Bombinatoridae; genus Bombina; species Bombina bombina. The sequence goes on along the minus strand of NC_069502.1, from coordinate 49,093,111 downwards.
ACCACCAATAACTAGTTAACTCCCCGTAGTGCATGGCTGCTCATAAGCCTACCTAGGTGTGCTTTTCAACAAAGGATATCAAAGGAACAAAGTAAACTCAATAGTAAAAGTCAATTGAAAAGTTAAATTGTGATTTTCCTTTAAAAGGAAATTGAGCCAAATAAATAATAAAATGAAACTACTCTGTATAATTGAACATTTTGGGCCAGATTACAAGTAAATTATCGCGCCAAATTTGCCCATTTGCGGTCATGTGATAAATAACCAGCCATTACAAAAGTGCCTGTTATTGCTACCTCTAGCTCAAGATAGCAATTAGCGCTTATAACATTAACCAGAGATCAGATCTCTGGTTAATTTTATAAAATGTGCCCCAAAATACTTTTTAGTGTATTTTATTAAAAAATAAAGATAGCAGCATCTTTTTTATATATATAAAATAAGTACACAAGGCAGTATTTTGGGGGTAAAGTTGGCGTGTGTGGGGTGTTTTACATAGCGGTCTATAGGAACTGTGTTTTCCCAGTAAATTAATATGCATATGCTTATATATATTTACACTTTGCCACCATCGCTGCTCTAGTTACGCCCTTGGAAGCGTGCTCATATTCGTATTGCTGACAACTTGTAATACCATTACATTAGCGTGTGCTGGAAATTACACAGTGGAGTGCAGATATCGCTTTCACTAAAGCTATATATAGCGCTCCACTTGTAATATGGCCCCTTATGGGGAATTACATTTTAGTTAAATGTCTATTTAATAACACAATGTGTGTGTGTAATGTATATATATAAATTACAAGAGGGTCATTAATCACAGATACAAGAGCAGATGGCTGGTCATTTTACCTCCATACATGAGATTCTGCGGTCAGCTCCGGAACGCCAAGGCCTAAGACAGCTTTGCTCTCAAGAGATCCCTGTTCCCCTCCCCCCATCTGCTGGAGCACTACTATTTAGTGAAGACCGTTATTTTCAGGAAGATACCTCACTATGGGAGAGTTTCACGATATCTTAAGAGCACACTTAGAGAGGTTTGTGCAACAGATAGTCCGCAATTTTCGAGACCTAAGGAACATAATTAGGAAGTCAACGAATCCAACAGACTTACCACCGGAAAGTAAGGAGGACACACATGCATCTATTGACACTGCATGGCTATTGCAGCCTTCTGATCAGAGTCCTAAGCGGATTGAGCATGGCATGCTGCATGGGTCTTACCAACCCTTGAATTACGGAACTGCCTTCACAGAGGATACCTGGGGTATACAGGGAGATCTTACCTTCAGCTGCCCTGGTGCGGGAAGCGCCCGGCCCTCCTGCAGGTAAGGGCCCAGTAACTAGTCTCGATATAAGGCCTGAAGTAATCACCAGCCCCATGAATACCACATATGCCTTGATTCCCTGTGCACAGCACAGCAGTCTTAATATGGAGTTGCCATCCCCATTTCTCTAGTAAGGTGTATCCAGTCCACGGATCATCCATTACTTATGGGATATTCTCATTCCCAACAGGAAGTTGCAAGAGGACCCACAGCAAAGCTGTTATATAGCTCCTCCCCTTCCTACCATATCCAGTCATTCTCTTGCAACTCTCAACGCGCATGGATGTAGTAAGAGGAGAGTGGTGAAAAATAGTTAATTTTCTTCAATCAAAAGTTTGTTATTTTAAATAGTACCCGAGTTGTGCTATTTCTTCTCAGGCAGAGATAGAAGAAGAATCTGCCTGAGTTTTCTATTATCTTAGCAGGTTGTAAACTAAGATCCATTGCTGTTCTCACACATGTCTGAGGAGTGAGGTAACTTCAGAGGGAGAATGGCGTGCAGTTTATTCTGCTATCAGGTATGTGCAGTTATAATTTTTTCTAGGATTGGAAATGCTAGAAAATGCTGCTGATTCCTGATAAATGTAAGTTAAGCCTGAATACAGTGATTTAATAACGACTGGTATCATGCTTACTCTCAGGGGTATTTCCCTTATAGATATGCTATATAAAACGTTTGCTGGCATGTTTAATCGTTTTTTATATATGCTTGGTGATAAAACTTTATTGGGGCCTAATTTTTTCCACATGGCTGGCTTTATTTTTGCCTAGAAACAGTTTCCTGAGGCTTTCCACTGTTGTAATATGAGTGGGAGGGGCCTATTTTAGCCCTTTATTGCGCAGTTAAAATTACAGACTGAGGCATCCAGTTTTCCTTAGGAGTCCCCTGAATGCTACAGGACATCCCTAAAGAGCCTAAAATAGTTTATTGGGGAAGGTAGGAGCCACAGTAAAGCTGTGGCACTTTGCTGGGACTGAAAAAACGTCTGTCGTTTTTTTGATCCGTTTTTTGAACTAAGGGGTTAATCATCCATTTGCAAGTGGGTGCAATGCTCTGTTAGCCTATTACATACACTGTAAAAATTTCGTTTGTGTAACTGCCTTTTTTCACTGTTTTTCAAATTTTGACAAAATTTGTTTCTCTTAAAGGCACAGTACCGTTTATTTATATTGCTTGTTAACTTGAATTAAAGTGTTTTCCAAGCTTGCTAGTCTAATTGCTAGTCTGTATAAACATGTCTGACATAGAAGAAACTCCTTGTTCATTATGTTTAAAAGCCATGGTGGAACCCCCTCTGAGAATGTGTACCAAATGTACTGATTTCACTTTAAGCAATAAAGATATATACATATTATGTCTTTGCAAAATCTATCACCAGAGGATTCTGATGAGGGGGAAGTTATGCCGACTAACTCTCCCCACGTGTCAGATCCTTTGACTCCCGCTCAAGGGACTCACGCTCAAATGGCGCCAAGTACATCAAGGGCACCTATAGCGTTTACTTTACAAGACATGGCGGCAGTCATGGATAATACCCTGTCAGCGGTATTAGCCAGACTACCTGAACTTAGAGGTAAGAGAGATAGCTCTGGAGTTAGACGAAATGCAGAGCATACTGACGCTTTAAGATCCATGTCTGATACTGCCTCACAATACACTGAAGCTGAAGAAGGAGAACTTCAGTCTGTGGGTGATGTTTCTGACTCAGGCAGAGTACCTGATTCTGATGTTTCTACATTTAAATTTAAGCTTGAACACCTCTGCGTGTTACTAAAGGAGGTTTTAGCTGCTCTGAATGACTGTGACACAATTGCAGTGCCAGAGAAATTGTGTAGACTGGATAAATACTTTGCAGTGCCGGTGTGTACTGATGTTTTTCCAATACCTAAAAGGTTTACAGAAATTATTACTAAGGAATGGGATAGGCCAGGTGTGCCGTTCTCTCCACCTCCTATTTTTAGAAAAATGTTTCCTATAGATGCCACCACACAGGACTTATGGCAGACAGTCCCTAAAGTGGAGGGAGCAGTTTCTACTTTAGCAAAGTGGACTACTATCCCTGTCGAGGACAGTTGTGCTTTTTCAGATACAATGGACAAAAAATTAGAAGGTTACCTTAAGAAAATATTTTGTCAACAAGGTTTTATCCTTCAGCCCCTTGCATGCATTGCCCCTGTCACTGCTGCTGCGGCGTTCTGGTTTGAGTCTCTGGAAGAGGCCTTACAGGTAGCGACTCCATTGGATGACATACTTGGCAAACTTAGGGCACTTAAGCTAGACAATTCTTTTGTTTCTAATGCCATTGTTCATTTGACTAAACTAACGGCTAAGAATTCTGGTTTTGCTATACAGGCGCGCAGAGCGCTATGGCTTAAATCATGGTCAGCTGATGTGACTTCCAAATCTAAGCTGCTTAACATTCCCTTCAAGGGGCAGACCTTATTCGGGCCTGGTTTGAAGGAGATCATTGCTGATATCACTGGAGGAAAAGGTCATGCCCTTCCTCAGGACAGGTCCAAATCCAGGGCCAAACAGTCTAATTTTCGTGCCTTTCGAAACTTCAAGGCAGGTGCGGCATCAACCTCCTCTAATGCAAGACAAGAGGGAACTGTTGCTCAATCCAAAGCGGTCTGGAAACCCATCAGACCTGGAACAAGGGTAAGCAGGCTAAAAAACCTGCTGCTGCCTCCAAGACAGCATGAAGGAACGGCCCCCTATCCGGTAACGGATCTAGTGGGGGGCAGACTTTCACTCTTCGTCCAGGCGTGGGCAAGAGATGTTCAGGATCCCTGGGCGTTGGAAATTATATCCCAGGGATATCTTCTGGACTTCAAAGCTTCTCCCCCAAAAGGGAGATTTCACCTTTCACAATTATCTGCAAACCAGATAAAGAGAGAGGCATTCTTACACTGTGTACGAGACCTCCTAGTTATGGGGGTGATCCATCCAGTTCCAAACGAGGAACAAGGACAGGGTTTTTACTCAAATCTGTTTGTGGTTCCCAAAAAAGAGGGAACATTCAGACCAATTTTGGATCTAAAGATCTTAAACAAATTCCTCAGGGTTCCATCATTCAAGATGGAAACTATCCGTACCATCCTGCCTATTATCCAGGAGGGTCAATATATGACTACAGTGGATCTAAAGGATGCTTACCTTCAAATTCCGATACACAAAGATCATCATTGGTTTCTCAGGTTTGCCTTTCTAGACAGACATTACCAGTTTGTAGCTCTTCCCTTTGGATTAGCTACAGCCCCAAGAATTTTTACAAAGGTTCTAGGGTCGCTTCTACCGGTCCTAAGGCGCACCTTATTTAGACAACATTCTGATTCAGGCGTCAAACTTCCAAATTGCCAGGTCTCATACAGACGTAGTACTGGCATTTCTGAGGTCGCATGGGTGGAAAGTGAACGAGGAAAAGAGTTCTCTATCCCCACTCACGAGAGTTTCCTTTCTAGGGACTCTGATAGATTCTGTAGAAATGAAAATTTACCTGACGGAGTCCAGGTTATCAAAGCTTCTAAATTCCTGCCGGGCTCTTCATTCCATTCCGCACCCTTCGGTGGTTCAGTGTATGGAAGTAATCGGCTTAATAGTAGCGGCAATGGACATAATGCCGTTTGCACGCTTACATCTCAGACCGCTGCAACTATGCATGCTCAGTCAGTGGAACGGGGATTACACAGATTTGTCCCCTCAACTGAATCTGGACCAAGAGACCAGGGATTCTCTCCTCTGGTGGCTATCTCGGGTCCATCTGTCCAAAGGTATGACCTTTCGCAGGCCAGATTGGACGATTGTAACAACAGATGCCAGCCTTCTAGGTTGGGGTGCAGTCTGGAACTCCCTGAAGGCTCAGGGATTGTGGACTCAGGAGGAGTCCCTCCTTCCAATAAATATTCTGCAACTAAGAGCGATATTCAATGCTCTTCAGGCTTGGCCTCAGTTAGCAACTCTGAGGTACATCAGATTTCAGTCGGACAACATCACGACTGTGGCTTACATCAACCATCAAGGGGGAACAAGAAGTTCCCAAGCGATGTTAGAAGTCTCAAAGATAATTCGCTGGGCGGAGTTTCACTCCTGTCATCTATCAGCTATCCATATCCCAGGTGTAGAGAACTGGGAGGCGGATTTTCTAAGTCAACAGACTTTTCATCCGGGGGAGTGGGAACTCCATCCGGAGGTGTTTGCACAAGTGATTCATCGCTGGGGCAAACCAGAACTGGATCTCATGGCGTCTCGACAGAATGCCAAGCTTCCTTGTTACAGATCCAGGTCCAGGGACCCCAGGGCGACGCTGATAGATGCTCTAGCAGCGCCCTGGTCTTTAAACCTGGCTTATGTGTTTCCACCGTTTCCTCTGCTCCCTCGACTGATTGCCAAGATCAAGCAGGAGAAAGCATCAGTGATTTTAATAGCGCCTGCGTGGCCACGCAGGACCTGGTATGCAGACCTAGTGGACATGTCATCCTTTCCACCATGGACTCTGCCTCTGAGACAGGACCTTCTACTTCAGGGTCCTTTCCTCCATCCAAATCTAATTTCTCTGAGACTGACTGCATGGAGATTGAACGCTTGATTTTATCAAAGTGTGGCTTCTCCGAGTCAGCCATTGATACCTTAATACAGGCACGAAAGCCTGTCACCAGGAAAATTTACCATAAAATATGGCGTAAATATCTTTATTGGTGTGAATCCAAGGGCTACTCATGGAGTAAGGTCAGGATTCCTAGGATATTATCTTTTCTCCAAGAAGGCTTAGAAAAAGGTTTGTCAGCTAGTTCCTTAAAGGGACAGATTTCTGCTCTGTCTATTCTTTTGCACAAGCGTCTGGCAGACGTTCCAGACGTTCAGGCTTTTTGTCAGGTTTTAGTCAGAATCAAGCCTGTGTTTAAACCTGTTGCTCCACCATGGAGCTTAAATTTGCTTCTTAAGGTTCTTCAAGGAGTCCCGTTTGAACCTCTTCATTCCATTGATATAAAACTTTTATCTTGGAAAGTCCTTTTTTTGGTAGCTATTTCCTCGGCTCGAAGAGTCTCCGAGTTAGCTGCCTTACAATGTGATTCTCCTTATCTAATTTTTCATTCTGATAAGGTAGTCCTGCGTACCAAACCTGGGTTTTTACCTAAGGTGGTATCTAACAAGAATATCAATCAAGAGATTGTTGTTCCATCCTTGTGTCCTAATCCTTCTTCAAAGAAGGAACGTCTATTACACAATTTGGACGTGGTTCGTGCTTTAAAGTTTTACTTACAAGCTACTAAGGATTTTCGGCAAACATCTGCTTTGTTTGTTGTTTACTCTGGTCAGAGGAGAGGTCAAAAGGCTTCGGCAACCTCTCTTTCTTTTTGGCTAAGAAGCATAATACGCTTAGCCTATGAGACTGCTGGACAGCAGCCCCCTGAAAGGATTACAGCTCATTCTACTAGAGCTGTGGCTTCCACCTGGGCCTTTAAAAATGAGGCCTCTGTTGAACAGATTTGCAAGGCGGCGACTTGGTCTTCGCTTCACACTTTTTCAAAATTTTACAAATTTGATACTTTTGCTTCTTCGGAGGCTATTTTTGGGAGAAATGTTTTACAGGCAGTGGTACCTTCCGTTTAAGTTCCTGCCTTGTCCTTCCCTTCATCCGTGTACTTTAACTTTGGTATTGGTATCCCATAAGTAATGGATGATCCGTGGACTGGATATACCTTACTAGAGAAAACACAATTTATGCTTACCTGATAAATTTATTTCTCTAGTGGTGTATCCAGTCCACGGCCCACCCTGTCATTTTAAGGCAGGTTATTTTTAAATTTAAACTACAGTCACCACTGCACCCTATGGTTTCGCCTTTCTCTGCTTGTTTTCGGTCGAATGACTGGATATGGTAGGAAGGGGAGGAGCTATATAACAGCTTTGCTGTGGGTCCTCTTGCAACTTCCTGTTGGGAATGAGAATATCCCATAAGTAATGGATGATCCGTGGACTGGATACACCACTAGAGAAATAAATTTCAAGGTAAGCATAAATTGTGTTTTTCCAACCCTGCGATCCACAAAATCTTAGGAGCGCACTTACCCTCAAGTCAGCTAGAGTTGTGGAGACGGGCATGGTATTGCTTAGGGGTAGGCTAAACCCAAGAAACTCACCAACCCAAGAACTGTGACCACTCAAACAGGAGAGACTTTTCCTTGTCACAGACTGAATCGTACTGGACTTAAGTTGGTAACTTCTGGTTCCTGGTGTAAAATATGATCCATATATATCTAGAACCTATGTATGGCTCTCTATATTGCAGATAGTCATATTATTCTCTGATCCACTATAGAAAATATGCCTAGATTATGCATTTTATTACCTGCTTCATGCAGTTATACAGGAATTATTTATGGCTTAGCATATTTAACTCCCTCACACAAGTCTCTGTTTCCTATTAGGATGATAGATACATGTATCACACACGTTATAAGTTATTGTGTTCATACATTCTACACTATTATCTCATCTACCTTAATATATGTTTGCCCTCCTGATTTCCTATGCAGATGCCAGTTAGTTTAAACCACTAGTGGTTTATTGCTCTGAGCTATATACCTGTACACCTCCATTGAGTTCTGCACAGCCTCACATTTTTTTTTTATTAATTGCTATCCAGTGACAGCCTACACACAGCCCATTATAACGCTCTCTGCCTTTACCTATTACTCTCGATGAGTCCTGTGACCCTTAGAATACAGAGGATTTAATCATTAATCCATACTTACTACAGTTGAAGTATTACATTGTACATCATTTCAAAGAACAGGCTCAGGTTTCACAACACCCTATCCTAAATATTCAATCATTACCCTATGAGTATCTGTGTCCATGTTGCAATTTTATATGGTTTATGCAGACCCACACATAGCAGCACATATATATGGACTGAGTATATATCCTGTACATATGGGTACCTTATCATATGCTTTTTGCACTACCATCATAGGTTTAGCATAGTGACTCTTTGTTGTCCGTTGACCATAATTAACTTAAAGGGACAGTCAACACCAGAATTTTTGTTGTTTAAAAAAAAAAGATAATCCCATCTAACATAGTTTTGTTGCAGGCATGTTCATACTTACTCAACCCGCACGACGACTACATACTATTCAATAAAGATACCCCCTATGGACAATAGTTATTCCCTACAAGACAGTGAACCCTATACACTACAGCTGATTCCCCCCCCCCCCACACACACACACACACAGTTACCTAATGTCGCTTCCGGAACGTGGATCATATAACAAGTAAGGCTAAACAATATCCCAAAACGGGCAAGACATTACCGCCAACTTAAAGGTATACGTTACTGTGACATTCCTTTTTACAATATATCTGTAGACGACAATGCTACTCAGTAAGAGAAAAGAGGATACTCATTATACGTACCCTAACCATATGCCCTATAATATCTATGAGCTATATCATGACTAATGAGAACCCTGTTAAACTGAATACGAACATTGCTAATTCACCTGTCACCTGGGTATAGGGCCCATACTTGGGGGATCAGTTTTAACTACATGGGATCATAGATAACGAATGTCGCTCTCACTACACTATCACTAAATCTTCACCCTAAGCCTTCATAAACTATTTCTATTGTCTGAAATGGCATAGGTATAGTCTCCTTCGCTCTATTTGTAAAGAGTAGAAAATTATTATAGAACTTCGGCAATCTCTTTCTAGAGGCAACAATTCTTTATCTCAATGCACATGTCTCACTATTAATCCTGGCATGGATGATATTGTAAGTTAACTCTTTATTATGGGGGTAGCCTCCCCCTTTTATGTCATTTTATATACACATATAGGTATATGGTAAGTGTCCCGTTCTCAAGCTCACATCTACCCTATGTACATTATTGGACGCTGATATATTTAACTGTTTATCAACTATGTGATTGCAATACTGCTATCTCTTTAAACCTCCCGGACACGTCCCCCTCTCCTCCCCCAATATTAAAGCAGCTCTCGCCTGCTGATTTACCCTTATCCCTTATCAAATGGTCCAAGGGTGACCTCCATGTAGCTACCAATTGTGGCAAATTTACTTATCTTCCAGGCCCATGAGAAGCCCACGTCGTAGCCACACCAATCCTATACCCCTCAAGGAAAATGAGGTTTCTTTTTTGTATGCTTTACCTTACTATACTAAGGCAATAATTCATTGTTCAACTACTGTAACATATCAGCCTAGTAATGTTTTGTATCTTCATTGTTTTTGTCAATGTACCAAAACCTCAATAAAAAAAAAATTGTTAAAAAAAAAAAAAAGATAAGATTAGTCTGAGAATAAGATGTAAAACAATGGGAGGCGCCATGTTGTAACTTAGGTTACCTTCTCTGCTGTGGCCAATTAGGAACAGTTATAAATAGGTCACTAGAGTGTGCAGCCAATGGCTGTGTGGATTATAAGTGTTCTGCACTGAACTGAAAAGCTCACAATTTCTGAATGAAATGAAACACCTTGAGATGGTAACATAAAATGAAAAAAATCTCACACACACACACACATATATATATATAAAATAACTGCAATATACTTTCATTATTTATTTTGTCCCCTTTTCAAGTAATGTCCCTTTAAGGGGAAACCAATTTTACAACACACTGACATTTTAAGTATCATTAAATTGTTTCCTTTTAGGAATATGTAGGAAACTAATACAAGCACAAGGCTTCCGTCAGACCTAATGGGTGTTTTTTTTGTGGTTTCTAGTTATTCATCCAAGGTTAGTCTAATAAATCTAGTAGGATTTTGGCAAGCCTTTGTTGTTTTTTTTTTGTTCTCTCTAATTAGTAACAATTCATTCTGCTGTCTTCTGATACATTAGGAGACCGGTCCCCATGGGTGGGCAAAGCAGAGGAAAAGTGAAACCTTTGATTTATTTGCCTTTTTTATGCCAAAGAGGAAGACAGCTCCTTCCCTGGCACAAACATCATTCAGTCTGTAGTACAAAATAAAGACTACACGAAGTTATTAAATATTAAGTTTTACAGGGAGACCCTTTTCATGTGCATCTGTCACCTACGTTTTATTAAAGGGGCATGGGGGTGTTTTCAGTTTAATAAATTTACTTTGGTTTCTTTTTAAAAGCATACATAGGTAGCTCGGAGCTAGCTGGTGATTGGTGGCTACACTCATGTCTATTGTCATTGGCTCACCAGGTCTCAGTACTGTGTCTGTTTTGGAGCTCACTTTCATTTTGCAATTTTATATTTGTTTAAAGGGACATAAAACGCTATAGTATTTCAATGAATCTGAATACAAAATACATTTAAAAGCATTAGTAGCAACATTTCAATCATTTTGTAAACAAAAGACATTAAAAATGATCTTGATTTTATGTATATTGCCTAATCTGGCTAGTTATGAACAGATCTGCTTCTGGAACCACTTTGTAGCATGTTGTAGGGTCAGTTTCTGAAGATTACTAGATGCATTTCCGCCTCTTTATGGATAGAGATAGAATGCACAATGTTCAGATTAAAAGTGGACAAATTCGATTAAGACACTGCACTTTAAAATATGTTACTATCCATAATTAAACATTTTATGGATTATTTAAAGGGATTTAAACAATAAATAATGCTAGATGTAATGATCTATTAAAAAAGATTAGCACAGGATTAATAAGTAGATGTATTGTTTTAATATATTAGTTGTTTAAATAGTAATGTGTGTGTAAAGGTTTAGTTTCTAATAATAGTAATGAGAACAGCATTTCTCACAAATCTCACAATACAACCCGTTACTCGTAATAAATCTGTATCATAACTAAGGCTCTGCAAGTTATAATGTACCCAGAACAAGAGGTCCTGAGGAGAAGTGAAGATTTTAGAGGTAAATTCATGTAGTACACCAGGTCTGTAGGTCAGACCCACAAGTCATAGCACAATAAGGGTGTCCAGATAAGGAAAATATAGGATCAATAGCTGTTGTTGTTCATTGAAACAGCAACCTTTAAAAAAAGAAAAAAACAGAACATGCCCATTCAAATAGTTACGTGTAGCCTTCTGCACTCGCTTTTGCAGCCTAAATCAGAACTAATGAGTGCCATAGGTATTGTGGCCCAGAAAAGACCCCAGAAAACAAAAGTGTGCTGTGGGGTCACCACAACACAACAGTGCACTCTACAGGGGAGAAGAGCAGAGAAATAATAGTTTACAACCTTCCCTAAACCTGGTCCTGGGACATTGAAAACATTATGCTCTATATTACAACTGTATTTTGTGTTTGTGTGAGACTTCTACCTCGAGTATATTGCAATCAACTGTGTGGTTTTATTACAAGTTAAAAGTAAATGTTACATACCTTTTGTATTATAATACAGTATCTACAATTTGATTTGACGGAGGATACTTAAGTGTAATTTTAATTATTTTCCTATTTTATTGCATCAATATTAAAAGTTAAGTTTTATTATTCACTTCCACAAGTTTCCAACAAACGTTATGCTTAATCAAATGTATTTATAAATTACCACTCTGAGTGCTATTAGTGTATTCTTTCTAGAGTAAGTCTCTTCTTACTCTTACCAGTTCTATAGTTTAGTTTCTTGCTAGGGTAATTCGGAAATTAGAATTTGACAAATTCGTCCGAATTTCGATTCGGAACTAAATGCACATGTCTAGTCTGCCATAGAATTGTTATTGTTTAAAAAGATAATCCCTTTTTCTTTCATGTAATTAGCAAGAGTCCATGAGCTAGTGACGTATGGGATATACATTCCTACCAGGAGGGGCAAAGTTTCCCAAACCTCAAAATGCCTATAAATACACCCCTCACCACACCCACAATTCAGTTTTACAAACTTTGCCTCCGATGGAGGTGGTGAAGTAAGTTTGTGCTAGATTCTACGTTGATATGCGCTCCGCAGCAAGTTGGAGCCCGGTTTTCCTCTCAGCGTGCAGTGAATGTCAGAGGGATGTGAGGAGTATTGCCTATTTGAATGCAGTGATCTCCTTCTAAGGGGTCTATTTCATAGGTTCTCTGTTATCGGTCGTAGAGATTCATCTCTTACCTCCCTTTTCAGATCGACGATATACTCTTATATATACCATTACCTCTGCTGATTCTCGTTTCAGTACTGGTTTGGCTATCTACTATATGTAGATGAGTGTCCTGGGGTAAGTAAGTCTTATTTTCTGTGACACTCCTAGCTATGGTTGGGCACTTTGTTTATAAAGTTCTAAATATATGTATTCAAACATTTATTTGCCTTGACTCAGAATGTTCAACTTTCCTTATTTTCAGACAGTCAGTTTCATATTTGGGATAATGCATTTTAACATTTTTCTTACCTTAAAATTTGACTTTTTCCCTGTGGGCTGTTAGGCTCGCGGGGGCTGAAAATGCTTCATTTTATTGCGTCATTCTTAGCGCGGACTTTTTTGGCGCAAAAATTCTATTTCCGTTTCCGGCGTCATACGTGTCGCCGGAAGTTGCGTCATTTTTTGACGTTATTTTGCGCCAAAAATGTCGGCGTTCCGGATGTGGCGTCATTTTTGGCGCCAAAAAGCATTTAGGCGCCAAATAATGTGGGCGTCTTATTTGGCGCGAAAAAATATGGGCGTCACTTTTGTCTCCACATTATTTAAGTCTCATTTTTTATTGCTTCTGGTTGCTAGAAGCTTGTTCTTTGGCATTTTTTCCCATTCCTGAAACTGTCATTTAAGGAATTTGATCAATTTTGCTTTATATATATGTTGTTTTTTCTCTTACATATTGCAAGATGTCTCACGTTGCATCTGAGTCAGAAGATACTACAGGAAAATCGCTGTCAAGTGCTGAATCTACCAAAGCTAAGTGTATCTGCTGTAAACTTTTGGTAGCTATTTCTCCAGCTGTTGTTTGTATTGATTGTCATGACAAACTTGTTAAAGCAGATAATATTTCCTTTAGTAAAGTACCATTGCCTGTTGCAGTTCCTTCAACATCTAAGGTGCAGAATGTTCCTGATAATATAAGAGATTTTGTTTCTGAATCCATAAAGAAGGCTATGTCTGTTATTTCTCCTTCTAGTAAACGTAAAAAATCTTTTAAAACTTCTCTCCCTACAGATGAATTTTTAACTGAACATCATCATTCTGATTCTGATGATTCCTCTGGTTCAGAGGATTCTGTCTCAGAGGTTGATGCTGATAAATCTTCATATTTATTTAAAATGGAATTTATTCGTTCTTTACTTAAAGAAGTCCTAATTGCTTTAGAAATAGAGGATTCTGGTCTTCTTGATACTAAATCTAAACGTTTAAATAAGGTTTTTAAATCTCCTGTAGTTATTCCAGAAGTTTTTCCTGTCCCTGATGCTATTTCTGCAGTAATTTCCAAAGAATGGGATAATTTGGGTAATTCATTTACTCCTTCTAAACGTTTTAAGCAATTATATCCTGTGCCGTCTGACAGACTAGAATTTTGGGACAAGATCCCTAAAGTTGATGGGGCTATTTCTACCCTTGCTAAACGTACTACTATTCCTACGTCAGATGGTACTTCCTTTAAGGATCCTCTAGTTAGGAAAATTGAGTCCTTTCTAAGAAAAGCTTATCTGTGTTCAGGTAATCTTCTTAGACCTGCTATATCTTTGGCTGATGTTGCTGCAGCTTCAACTTTCTGGTTGGAAACTTTAGCGCAACAAGTAACACATCGTGATTCTCATGATATTATTATTCTTCTTCAACATGCTAATAATTTTATCTGTGATGCCATTTTTGATATTATCAGAGTTGATGTCAGGTTTATGTCTCTAGCTATTTTAGCTAGAAGAGCTTTATGGCTTAAAACTTGGAATGCTGATATGGCTTCTAAATCAACTTTACTTTCCATTTCTTTCCAGGGTAACAAATTATTTGGTTCTCAGTTGGATTCCATTATTTCAACTGTTACTGGTGGGAAAGGAACTTTTTTACCACAGGATAAAAAATCTAAAGGTAAAAACAGGGCTAATAATCGTTTTCGTTCCTTTCGTTTCAACAAAGAACAAAAGCCTGATCCTACATCCTCAGGAGCAGTTTCAGTTTGGAGACCATCTCCAGTTTGGAATAAATCCAAGCCAGCTAGAAAGGCAAAGCCTGCTTCTAAGTCCACATGAAGGTGCGGCCCTCATTCCAGCTCAGCTGGTAGGGGGCAGGTTACGTTTTTTCAAGGAAATTTGGATCAATTCTGTTCACAATCTTTGGATTCAGAGCATTGTTTCAGAAGGGTACAGAATTGGTTTCAAGTTGAGACCTCCTGCAAAGAGATTTTTTCTTTCCCGTGTCCCAGTAAATCCAGTAAAAGCTCAAGCATTTCTGAAATGTGTTTCAGATCTAGAGTTGACTGGAGTAATTATGCCAGTTCCAGTTCCGGAACAGGGGATGGGGTTTTATTCAAATCTCTTCATTGTACCAAAGAAGGAGAATTCTTTCAGACCAGTTCTGGATCTAAAAATATTGAATCGTTATGTAAGGATACCAACGTTCAAGATGGTAACTGTAAGGACTATCTTACCTTTTGTTCAGCAAGGGAATTATATGTCCACAATAGATTTACAGGATGCATATCTGCATATTCCGATTCATCCAGATCATTATCAGTTTCTGAGATTCTCGTTTCTGGACAAGCATTACCAGTTTGTGGCTCTGCCGTTTGGCCTAGCTACAGCTCCAAGAATTTTTACAAAGGTTCTAGGTGCCCTGCTGTCTGTAATCAGAGAACAGGGTATTGTGGTATTTCCTTATTTGGACGATATCTTGGTACTTGCTCAGTCTTTACATTTAGCAGAATCTCATACGAATCGACTTGTGTTGTTTCTTCAAGATCATGGTTGGAGGATCAATTTACCAAAAAGTTCTTTGATTCCTCAGACAAGGGTAACTTTTCTGGGTTTCCAGATGGATTCAGTGTCCATGACTCTGTCTTTAACAGACAAGAGACGTCTAAAGTTGATTACAGCTTGTCGAAACCTTCAGTCACAATCATTCCCTTCGGTAGCCTTATGCATGGAAATTCTAGGTCTTATGACTGCTGCATCGGACGCGATCCCCTTTGCTCGTTTTCACATGCGACCTCTTCAGCTCTGTATGCTGAAGCAATGGTGCAAGGATTACACGAAGATATCTCAATTAATATCTTTAAAACCGATTGTTCGACACTCTCTAACATGGTGGACAGATCACCATCATTTAATTCAGGGGGCTTCTTTTGTGCTTCCGACCTGGACTGTAATTTCAACAGATGCAAGTCTCACAGGTTGGGGAGCTGTGTGGGGATCTCTGACGGCACAAGGAGTTTGGGAATCTCAGGAGGTGAGATTACCGATCAATATTTTGGAACTCCGTGCAATTTTCAGAGCTCTTCAGTTTTGGCCTCTTCTGAAGAGAGAATCGTTCATTTGTTTTCAGACAGACAATGTCACAACTGTGGCATACATCAATCATCAAGGAGGGACTCACAGTCCTCTGGCTATGAAAGAAGTATCTCGAATTTTGGTTTGGGCGGAATCCAGCTCCTGTCTAATCTCTGCGGTTCATATCCCAGGTGTAGACAATTGGGAAGCGGATTATCTCAGTCGCCAAACGTTGCATCCGGGCGAATGGTCTCTTCACCCAGAGGTATTTCTTCAGATTGTTCAAATGTGGGAACTTCCAGAAATAGATCTGATGGCGTCCCATCTAAACAAGAAACTTCCCAGGTATCTGTCCAGATCCCGGGATCCTCAGGCGGAGGCAGTGGATGCATTATCACTTCCTTGGAAGTATCATCCTGCCTATATCTTTCCGCCTCTAGTTCTTCTTCCAAGAGTAATCTCCAAGATTCTGAAGGAATGCTCGTTTGTTCTGCTGGTAGCTCCGGCATGGCCTCACAGGTTTTGGTATGCGGATCTTGTCCGGATGGCCTCTTGCCAACCGTGGACTCTTCCGTTAAGACCAGACCTTCTGTCACAAGGTCCTTTTTTCCATCAGGATCTGAAATCCTTAAATTTAAAGGTATGGAGATTGAACGCTTGATTCTTGGTCAAAGAGGTTTCTCTGACTCTGTGATTAATACTATGTTACAGGCTCGTAAATCTGTATCTAGAGAGATATATTATAGAGTCTGGAAGACTTATATTTCTTGGTGTCTTTCTCATCATTTTTCCTGGCATTCTTTTAGAATACCGAGAATTTTACAGTTCCTTCAGGATGGTTTAGATAAAGGTTTGTCCGCAAGTTCTTTGAAAGGACAAATCTCTGCTCTTTCTGTTCTTTTTCACAGAAAGATTGCTATTCTTCCTGATATTCATTGTTTTGTACAAGCTTTGGTTCGTATAAAACCTGTCATTAAGTCAATTTCTCCTCCTTGGAGTTTGAATTTGGTTCTGGGAGCTCTTCAAGCTCCTCCGTTTGAACCTATGCATTCATTGGACATTAAATTACTTTCTTGGAAAGTTTTGTTCCTTTTGGCCATCTCTTCTGCCAGAAGAGTTTCTGAATTATCTGCTCTTTCTTGTGAGTCTCCTTTTCTGATTTTTCATCAGGATAAGGCGGTGTTGCGAACTTCTTTTGAATTTTTACCTAAAGTTGTGAATTCCAACAACATTAGTAGAGAAATTGTGGTTCCTTCATTATGTCCTAATCCTAAGAATTCTAAGGAGAAATCGTTGCATTCTTTGGATGTTGTTAGAGCTTTGAAATATTATGTTGAAGCTACGAAATCTTTTCGTAAGACTTCTAGTCTATTTGTTATCTTTTCCAGTTCTAGAAAAGGCCAGAAAGCTTCTGCCATTTCTTTGGCATCTTGGTTGAAATCTTTAATTCATCTTGCCTATGTTGAGTCGGGTAAAACTCCGCCTCAGAGAATTACAGCTCATTCTACTAGGTCAGTTTCTACTTCCTGGGCGTTTAGGAATGAAGCTTCGGTTGACCAGATCTGCAAAGCAGCGACTTGGTCCTCTTTGCATACTTTTACTAAATTCTACCATTTTGATGTTTTTTCTTCTTCTGAAGCAGTTTTTGGTAGAAAAGTACTTCAGGCAGCGGTTTTAGTTTGAATCTTCTGCTTATGTTTTTCGTTAAACTTTATTTTGGGTGTGGATTATTTTCAGCAGGAATTGGCTGTCTTTATTTTATCCCTCCCTCTCTAGTGACTCTTGTGTGGAAAGATCCACTTCTTGGGTAGTCATTATCCCATACGTCACTAGCTCATGGACTCTTGCTAATTACATGAAAGAAAACATAATTTATGTAAGAACTTACCTGATAAATTCATTTCTTTCATATTAGCAAGAGTCCATGAGGCCCGCCCTTTTTTTGTGGTGGTTATGATTTTGTATAAAGCACAATTATTCCAATTCCTTATTTTATATGCTTTCGCACTTTTTTATCACCCCACTTCTTGGCTATTCGTTAAACTGAATTGTGGGTGTGGTGAGGGGTGTATTTATAGGCATTTTGAGGTTTGGGAAACTTTGCCCCTCCTGGTAGGAATGTATATCCCATACGTCACTAGCTCATGGACTCTTGCTAATATGAAAGAAATGAATTTATCAGGTAAGTTCTTACATAAATTATGTTTTTACCCATTCCCCAGTTTTGCATAACCAACACTGTTATAGAATTATACCTTTTACCTCTGTGATTACCTTGTATCTAAGAACCTTCTGACAGCCCCCTGATCACATGACTGTGACTATTTATTATCTATTGACTTGCATTTACATTGTGTTGTGCTAAATCTTAAAGGGACATTCAAGTCAATATTAAACTTTCATTATTCAGATAGAGCATGCAATTTAAACAACTTTCCAATTTACTTTCATTAAAAAAAGTGCACAGTCTTTTTATATTTAAACTTTTTGAGTCACCAGCTCCTACTGAGCATGTGCAAGAATAAGTGTATATGCATTTGTGATTGGCTGATGACTGTCACATGGTACGTGTATGCATTTGGGATTGGCTGATGGCTGTCACATGGTACAGAGGGAGTGGAAATAGACCATAACTTTTAAAATTGTCAGGAAAAAAATCTTCTATTCATTTGAAGCTCAGACTAAGTGCTATTGCATTGTCTTGTTATCTTGCATTTGTTGATTATGCAAATCTACTGGGTTGTTATCTATATGGGCCAACTGAACTATCAAGTCTTTTATAGTGAAAAGCAATTTAAAAAGTACGTGATTAGAGGCAGCCCTTAAGGGCTTAGAAATTACCATATGAGCCTACCTAGGTTTAGTTTCAACTAAGAATACCAAGAGAAAAAAGCAAATTTAATGATAAAAGTAATTTGGAAAGTTGATAAAAATTACTTGTCCTATCTGAATAATGAAAGTTTAATTTTGACTAGACTGTCCCTTTAATACCATTGTACAGTGTGAAACGACAATAGCAGGTAATACGTGTGAAATTCAACCGTGCTCCTGCAGATTTTATCTCACTGTACCAACCGTGCTCCTGCAGATTTTATCTCACTGTACTAACCGTGCTCCTGCAGATTTTATCTCACTGTTACCAACCGTGCTCCTGCAGATTTTATCTCACTGTACCAACCGTGCTCCTGCAGATTTTATCTCACTGTACTAACCGTGCTCCTGCAGATTTTATCTCACTGTACCAACCGTGCTCCTGCAGATTTTATCTCACTGTACCAACCGTGCTCCTGCAGATTTTATCTCACTGTACCGTGCTGTACCAACCGTGCTCCTGCAGATTTTATCTCACTGTACCAACCGTGCTCCTGCAGATTTTATCTCACTGTACTAACTGTGCTCCTGCAGATTTTATCTCACTGTACCAACCGTGCTCCTGCAGATTTTATCTCACTGTACCAACCGTGCTCCTGCAGATTTTATCTCACTGTACCAACCGTGCTCCTGCAGATTTTATCTCACTGTACCAACCGTGCTCTTGCAGATTTTATCTCACTGTACCAACCGGGCTCCTGCAGATTTTATCTCACTGTACCAACCGTGCTCCTGCAGATTTTATCTCACTGTACCAACCGTGCTCCTGCAGATTTTATCTCACTGTACCAACCGTGCTCCTGCAGATTTTATCTCACTGTACCAACCGTGCTCCTGCAGATTTTATCTCACTGTACCAACCGTGCTCCTGCAGATTTTTATCTCACTGTACCAACCGTGCTCCTGCAGATTTTATCTCACTGTACCAACCGTGCTCCTGCAGATTTTATCTCACTGTACTGTGCTCCTGCAGATTTTATCTCACTGTACCAACCGTGCTCCTGCAGATTTTTATCTCACTGTACCAACCGTGCTCCTGCAGATTTTATCTCACTGTACCAACCGTGCTCCTGCAGATTTTATCTCACTGTACCAACCGTGCTCCTGCAGATTTTATCTCACTGTACCAACCGTGCTCCTGCAGATTTTATCTCACTGTACCAACCGTGCCCCTGCAGATTTTATCTCACTGTACCAACCGTGCTCCTGCAGATTTTATCTCACTGTACCAACCGTGCTCCTGCAGATTTTATCTCACTGTACCAACCGTGCTCCTGCAGATTTTATCTCACTGTACCAACCGTGCTCCTGCAGATTTTATCTCACTGTACCAACCGTGCTCCTGCAGATTTTATCTCACTGTACTAACTGTGCTCCTGCAGATTTTATCTCACTGTACCAACCGTGCTCCTGCAGATTTTATTTCACTGTTACCAACTGTGCTACTGCAGATTTTATCTCACTGTACCAACCGGGCTCCTGCAGATTTTATCTCACTGTACCAACCGTTCTCCTGCAGATTTTATCTCACTGTACCAACCGTTCTCCTGCAGATTTTATCTCACTGTACCAACCGGGCTCCTGCAGATTTTATCTCACTGTACCAACCGTTCTCCTGCAGATTTTATCTCACTGTACCAACCGTTCTCCTGCAGATTTTATCTCACTGTACCAACCGTGCTCCTGCAGATTTTATCTCACTGTACTAACCGTGCTCCTGACGATTTTATCTCACTGTACCAACCGTGCTCCTGCAGATTTTATCTCACTGTACCAACCATGCTCCTGCAGATTTTATCTCACTGTTACCAACTGTGCTACTGCAGATTTTATCTCACTGTTACCAACTGTGCTACTGCAGATTTTATCTCACTGTACCAACCGTGCTCCTGCAGATTTTATCTCACTGTACCAACCATGCTCCTGCAGATTTTATCTCACTGTACCAACCGTGCTCCTGCAGATTTTATCTCACTGTACTAACCGTGCTCCTGAAGATTTTATCTCACTGTACCAACCGGGCTCCTGCAGATTTTATCTCACTGTACCAACCGTGCTCCTGCAGATTTTATCTCACTGTATTAACTGTGCTCCTGCAGATTTTATCTCACTGTACCAACCGTGCTCCTGCAGATTTTATCTCACTCTACCAACCGTGCTCCTGCAGATTTTATCTCACTGTACCAACCGTGCTCCTGCAGATTTTATCTCACTGTACTAACTGTGCTCCTGCAGATTTTATCTCACTGTACCAACCGTGCTCCTGCAGATTTTATCTCACTGTACCAACCGGGCTCCTGCAGATTTTATCTCACTGTACCAACCGGGCTCCTGCAGATTTTATCTCACTGTACCAACCGTGCTCCTGCAGATTTTATCTCACTGTACCAACCGTGCTCCTGCAGATTTTATCTCACTGTACCAACCGTGCTCCTGCAGATTTTATCTCACTGTACCAACCGTGCTCCTGCAGATTTTTTTTGAATCAATAATTTTTATTGGGTTTCAGATCGCATATAATTACAACATATTATTCTACATCTGTACAGAATTATTAACAGAATAACAGCGTCTTGGTAGTAGAATATATCAGATAGTCCCAAGTTTTAATAACAAACTAATAACTTGCTCCCTTAATTATCGTCTAGTAGTTCTGTTGTGAGCGGTATACAGAAAGAAAAGGAGAGATAAATAGTAAAGAGGGGAGAAAAGAAGGGAGAGGGAATAGGGAGGAATATGTGAGATGAATTGCTAGATCCCAGCTTAATATTTAGATCAACCTAGTCTATTTGAGTTAGACCTTGTTCCCAAATAAAGAGAATGTCTGTAATAAACTCATGTTTACCCATGTAGTGATAGTGTTGCCTTACGAGTGTTAAAATATGGTGTACTTCAGCTATCCATTGTGAGTGCGTGGGGGTCTTTTGTGTTTTCCACTGCCTTGGTATCAATCTTTTTGCACTTGTAAGCATCAACTGGAGTAGTTTTTTACGGTAGGCACAATAGATTGGCGGAAAAATATTAAGCAAAATAACCCTAGGGCCTAGAGCTACTCTCAAGCCTATAATCTTATGAATGCTATGTTCTACCTGTGTCCAAAAGGTCGCTAATAGGGGACAATCCCACCATATATGTGAAATAGTACCCGTCCCACCATATCGTCTCCAGCAAGTAGAAGAAGCAGAGGGGTATATGCTCTTAAGACGCTGGGGAGTTAAGTACCACCGGGCAAGAATTTTATAGTTTAATTCGGAGAAGACCAGAGAGGAAGAAGCGGAGTGCGTCATCTTGAAGCTGAGCTTCCATTCATCGTCGTTAGTCATCTCTGGTATCTCCGAACTCCACTTCTCTACGAAAGTCGGTCGTTGGTCTGGGAAGGAGCCCCTGATTAATTTGTAGGATAGGGAGAGATGCGCTTTTTTAACCTCTGGAGTCACACACAGACGCTCAAAGGCCGTTAGTGGTCTAGAGATACTGCTTCTGAACATACTGTTGTCAAGCGCGTGCCTTATCTGAAGGTATGCGTACCATCTATGAAAGGGGGTCCTAACTCCTCATTTAGCACTATTCTGTCCTTGATCTTACCTGACTCCAGTAGTATATAAATGGGCAGGTTGCTTAACTGTTCTTTGTCAGTAATGTAGTCAAAAGTTAAATTTTGGAAAAAAATCTGATTACCCAATAAAGGGGTCAGGGGCGAGACCGGGGTGGAAATTCCTGCGAAATGTGTGATCACGTGATCCCATACATCCAACGTGGCCTTAATATAACTATTTTGGTATGCCAGAGGCGGTCTATGGTTTTTGGGTAACCATGCAATATCTCTCATACACTTAAGTTTTAAAAGCGAACTTTCAATTTGTATCCATATAGCTGGCTGAGACGCATGGGACCAGGAGATCACTCTAGCCATATGTACAGCTCTGTAATAATTCATAAGATTTGGAACATTTAGACCCCCATCTTCCCTATGTAAGTAAAGGGTGTGCTGAGACACTCTAGGCCTCCTATAAGACCATATGAATGAGTTAATCATCTTTTGTTGGGCTCTTAGATAGGCATTTGGTACCGCCAATGGCAGCGTCTGAAAAAGGAACAGATATTTCGGCACTAGCATCATCTTTACCGTGTTTATCCTTCCCCTCCAGGACAAATGACCCTGTCTATGCCAGCACTCCAGGAGGGTTTTTGCTGAGCTCTGGAGACTGATGTAGTTAGCTTGGAATAGTTTCGTGTAATTACAAGGGATCGTCAGTCCCAAATACTTAAGTTTATCCGTGATTCGAAACACTGTGTGTGATTTAAGAAAGTCAATATCCTGTTGAGGTGTGTTTATCAGTAAAAGTCCCGATTTCTCCATGTTGATGGAGAAGTCAGATATTAGTCCGTAAGCGTCTAATGTCTGTATTAATGCAGGGATAGAAGAGGAGGGTGATTGCAGCGTGAAAATTATATCGTCCGCAAATAGCAAACACTTTTGGGTGATATGGTCGTATTGTATACCTAATATGTCCATGTTATCCCTAATTTTTATGGCAAGAATCTCAATAGTGATAGCAAACAAAAGTGGTGATAACGGGCAGCCCTGGCGGGTTCCATTGGTAATGGAAAATGGATGTGATATGGTCCCATTAACCCGAACTCTGGCCTGCGGGCCCGAGTACAATGCCTGTATTCTAGATATAAATGAAGCAGGAAGACCAAATTTCGACAGGGCCCCCCACATGAAATGCCAGTTGACCCTGTCAAAAGCCTTCTCGGCGTCAGTTGATAAGAGCGCTAAAGGCTTCTTGCTGTCATGGGCTACATGCAGGGAATGTAGGACTCTGATCGTGTTGTCCTTTGCTTCTCTACCCTTAACAAACCCTACTTGATCTGGGTGTATGATCTTAGGTAGGAGGGTATTTAAACGGTTTGATAGTATTTTAGCATATATTTTCATATCAATGTTTAGCAGTGATATAGGTCTATAGCTACCCGCCAGAGTGCCCGGTTTATCAGCTTTTGGTATTACTGTGATAGTGGCCTCTAATAGAGAACTGGAGAATCCCCCCCCTTCATCAATCGAGGTGAATAATGTATGTAGTGGTGTACTCAGTTGAGATTGAAGTAACTGATAGAATTTGTCCGTTAGTCCATCCGGTCCAGGGGATTTACCATTAGGAAGTTCCTTAATGGTATTTAGAATTTCCTGCAGAGTGATTGGGGAGTCTAATGTGTGTCTATCTTCCTCTAAAATCCTCGGGGTTGCTACCGTGTCGAGATATTGCGAGATATTAGTAAGTTTCTCCTGAGATACGTTAGGGTTGAGATTGTAAAGCTTAGAGTAGTAGGACACAAAGGTATCTGCAATGTCTTCATGTTTACTGACTAACCTACCAGATGGGTGCATAATGGATTTGACAAAGGAAGTGTATTTTTGTTTTTTAAGCATTCTAGCTAAGAGCTTCCCTGCTTTGTTACTCTCCGCAAAAAATTTGGCCTTGGTAGTTAAGGCTCTCAAATGTGCTTTCTGAGTCAGGTAATTATTAAGTCGTTCCCTTGCTAAAGTAAGGTCCGCAAGCGCATGTTCAGAGGTCGGGTCCGCCTTGTGTCTCCTATCTGCAATATTTAGACTCTCAGTTAGCGATAGAAATTCGGCCATTCCCAACTTTCGGAGTGTAGCTGTATGTTTTATTAAGTGACCCCTGATAAAGCACTTATATGCCTCCCAATTGTTTGCCGCTGATGTATCTTCTGGTTTATTAACTGAAAAAAACTCATTAGATGCTTTGGTAAGCTCTTCTAATATTGCCTGGTTTGTCAAAATGGACTCATCTAGTCTCCAATTCAACGTATTTTTGGGTCTAGTGGGCCAGTTGAAAACTGATAGTACCATGCTGTGATCTGACCATGAAGTATGTGTTATTTTGGACTGTTTCAGTTGGGTCAAGAGCCCCTGGCTGCACATAATATAGTCCAGCCGGGAGTACGAATGTTGGGGGTGTGAGAAAAAGGTAAAATCTTTCTGTGTGGGGTGTACTATTCTCCAAGTATCAAATAATGATAGAGAGGAGAAAGCTGCACCATTAGCTTTTAATGTTTTATTGCTAATGTATGATTTCCCGGTGGAATTATCCAGCACGGGATACATAGTAAAATTAAAATCCCCCCCCATAATAACAGGACCCTTAGAAATATCCAAGACTGCATTTATAGCTGATTTGAAAAAAAGGTGTGTCGGTCTGTTTGGTGCGTAGATATTGGCCAGGGTGACCGGTGAGCCATAGTATAACCCAACTAAAATCAAAATTCTGCCCTCCTTGTCTGTGTGCTTCTGAAGGAGCTCAAAAGGGACATTTCGTCTAATTGAGATACAAACGCCATTTTTCCTATTTGGGCCTGAACTATAGAAATGTTTATCAAAGTATCGTGTGGCTATTTGAGGTTCATGTTGTTTCTTAAAATGGGTTTCTTGTATCATAACTATATCTATTTTCTTTTTAAAGAAGTCACAGTACGCAATTGAGCGCTTTTCAGCTGACAAGAACCCTTTCACATTCTGAGTGGCTAATGTTAAAGAACTCATTTCTGATGGTGGTGTCAGACAACAGGAGTCAGAGAGCGTGTATATCTCTGTAAGGGTATTCAGGTGTTATTGAATATGGGACTGTCACCAGGAAACTGTAGTATTAAAAGAGGAGGGGGGAGGAAAGAGAAAGAATAAAAGGCGAGAATAGAGAATGTACCACTAGACAATTTATACTGTTTCTTAAAGATCTTATCTACCAAACCTAGTATAAGGGAACAGTACAATAATGCAAATATAATCAAAACAGAAAATTCACAACAAGTGAGGCAGGTCAACAGACCGGGTATTAACTCTACATCACATATGTATCATTCAACCAGATCACAAAAAATAAACTCTATTACTTTAGGCTTAGTTGAAATTTAACATCTCGTATAGTACGTGGTCAATTTGTGATTGGGGGCTACAGACCCAAGCCATGCAAACGTCTTTTGATGAAAAGTTAGCAGGGACTAGACAGTATCAGTACTCTCTAACATCAGCAGTGCTATCTATTGGTAACTAACATTTTGGGTATTGAATTAGTATGGTCATACACCTTCATCACACTATATTCAAACCTCGTGACTCACTGAGTTAATATGGCAATTACATTAAGTAAGGTTGGACTGTACTATACACAGGTATCAAAAGATACGAAATTGATGGCCTGGACATATAAATGTTCCTTGTCTTGGCAACATCTGTGAGCTGATACTAAACCCAATTATTTAGAGAACTTATGTAAATTATATAAAACAGATATAAGGTTTTAAAATTGCCTTAACCTAAGGGGGACTCTGAACTCTGTGTCCCCCCGCACCCACCGCCCAGCGCCAGTACGCAGCAAAAGGAGCCTGCAGTCCAGGGCTAGAAAGTGGAGGTCTGTGTGTTCCGGGGACCCAGACGTTCAGATTAGCCAACATCAACTAAAGGAGTACATTTCAATAATGAATAAAAGAGTGCCCTAGTATAACAATATAACTGACTATGAGTGATTCACATATGATATGTATGGAGACAGCATATAACAGTTAAACATAAACCTAACTGTGTTCCATCCTTAATTAAATGTAAAACAAAATGTTGTAGTGTTTTAGGCGTGGTATATTGAAACAGTCAAGAAAACCTGAATGATAAAGAATAAAACACAAAAATAAATGTTTATGAGCAAATTTAGGCTATGCAAATACCATCATGTATAAGGAAAACATAGCAGCAAGCGGTTTTCAGAAGTAAATCTTAAAAACTGTGTTGTGTGATTTCAGATTTGGTTAGAGACTCAGTAACTCAACAACATTATATATACTTGCCGCGTGTCCTTTTAATTCTTGTGGTAAACTGGTAAACTGTAATGCAGTAACACTCTGTCCAATTCTTTTCAGAAACCTTCTGACAGAGTTACTCTTAAAGATACAATGCCTGTTTGAAAGAAAAAGGAAGAGTAAAGAGTAAAGAAGTAACAGAGCAGATAATCAACCTGGCTGCGATAGTCCAGAGTCTTGTGGACCAGATTGCTTCCGTTTGAGCTGGTTGGTCTGCTTTTCCGGCCCAGATGTCTTCTGTGATTTTGCAGCTACCCTGTCTTTAGGAGGATTTTGTGGAAGTTGTGTGGGGTCTTTACTTGGCATAGAGATTCCCATTAGATTGCAGAATTTTTCAATATCATTTAGAGATTTACATTCACATCTGTTTCCATTCTTAGTAGCTATAACTGATGTAGGAAATCCCCATCTATAGGGAATCTTCAACTGGCGCAAGTGAAGGGTTAAGACCGAAAAGTCTCTCCTTTTTTGCAGAGTTCTTGTAGACAGATCTTGAAATATTTGAATTCGGCTGCCTTGATAGATCACATTTTGCTGCTTCCTGGCCAGGTTGTATATATCCTCCCTATGCTGATAGCTTTGAAATCGGACTATAATATCCCTGGGAGGCGAGTCTGCGTCCGGCCTTGGGCGCAAAGCTCTATGAGCTCTATCTAGTATAATGGTGGCTAGTTCCATTTCTCCTGCACCAGCCATCTCAGAAAACAGTCCTTGTAGATATTCTTGTATCTCATTGTTCTGTACCATCTCGGGTATGCCTCGAAATCGCAAGTTATTGCGTCTGGTACGATTTTCGAGATCATCAAGTTTGTCCTCGAGATCAGTAAAGTGTTGTTGCTGATGAGATACTTTAGAGGACAGGTCTGCCATTTTTTGGGAGAAGACAAATTCATGCTCTTCCAAAGAGTCGACTCTGCGGCTCAAATCTGTAATATCCTTCTTTAAGTCCGCACATTCTTCCTTTATGCATGTCTTAACCTGGTTGATTAAAGCTTCCATGGCTCTATAGGTTATTGGAGGTTCTTCTTCTATGTTAGTCACCTCAGGAGATGTACTCCTAGAATTGTCAGAGCTGTCATTCTTGTCTGCAGTAGCGTTAGATTGCACAAGTGTCGAATTCAGCTTTTGTTTGTCCTTCCCCGCCTGTTTAAAAAAGGCGTTGACCACTTCTTGGGATTTTTGTGGTGTGTTTTGTGCCTTATCAGGCTTTACTACTCTCCTCTGCGACATCTTGCGTTTGTCAAATTGCTGGATGTATTCACAGACTGGCCTGGCAAACCCCACTCCCCGGGGACTGTACCCTCACAGGGTAATCACGGAGAAGGGGAAGTGGGTATGACCCACTGTCACCAAGTACAGTGGGAAAGGGGGGGGGAGCAGGGCAAGATATGGCGCTGTAGCACGTTCTATGTGTCCTGTAGATGTATCTTTGTAATCAGGTTTCAGGAGTTTCACTTCCCTTGCAGTAGGGATGCTAAATATTTTAGTCAGGCGTCTTTCCTAATGTAAGAATTGCAGATCAACAAAAACACTTGCAAAGCATTAAAATTGGTAATCAGATACTTCACAGAGCTGTCACATTAGAGACACAGTAAACTTAGAGTAGCCTTAAAGTGAGTATGATATAATGTAGGTCACCAAAGACCCATTGATAATATCTGGGGTGCATTTCAGTCCATTTTACACTTTAGGTTCTTTGTCCAGAGAAGTTATCTAAAGCATCACAGAAATAGGCTGCATTTGTTAATTTCAAGCACAGTAAAAAAAGTCTGTAGAGTGCTCTCAGCACCTGATGTTCTTCCCCAGTTATAAAGCTCATGGAGGAGCTGGAGTTATATACTGCGTCACAATTCTCCACAGTGCAGGCCTTATCAGTTTAAACATGTGGGATGGGAGTTAATTGTAAGAGGAGACACGTAGTTTGTCAGAAAGCTATGGTTATCATAAAATGCATTTATGTCCAGGATCTTCCCATACTGTCTGATAAAATTGTCATTAGCCAACCTGTGGGATTATTCCCCTCTAGCTCCTACCGCTCAAGATTGGGGATAAAAGTTAGTCACATCCAGTGCCTAGCTACTGTTATGGGGTCTAGTATGTCACCAACGTGCCCTTTAGTGTATAAATAGCCCGGTGATGCTAGTGCTCCCGGCAATAACATAGGGCTTACCGGATCTGCAGGGTCACAGCGTCTCAGCGTGTCACAGCTTGTCACAGAAACCTCGGAGCGGAGCTCCGGCCCTCCGAGGTATTGTCAGATCAGCCAGTCTGTGCGGGAAGTATTTGCAAGTGCCGGTACACTTCAACATCTAAACCGGTCACCAGCAGGTCCAAACTTCTCTGCGAATGTTAGCCCCGGTTAGGTATGTAGATGGCCTGATAGCTGCTGGCATCCTTCCACTGCACCGCCGTCAACTAGGCCTCTAAGGCGCCACCAGAAAGCGGTCCCAGATATCACAGGATGCAGGTATCTAGCGTTGGTATTGATCTCTCCGAGCACCGGCAGTTAACCGCCGGCCTGTGGGTAGCAATTCAGTTGGATGAAGCTGGAAATAAGCTTAAAACACCCGGTCTGTGCAAGAGCCTCAGAATGCTGCGGCCATCTTAGTTGACTGCTCGCTCCACCTCCGCTCCTGCAGATTTTATCTCACTGTACCAACCGTGCTCCTGCAGATTTTATCTCACTGTACCAACCGTGCTCCTGCAGATTTTATCTCACTGTACCAACCGTGCTCCTGCAGATTTTATTTCACTGTTACCAACCGTGCCCCTGCAGATTTTATCTCACTGTACCAACCGTTCTCCTGCAGATTTAATCTCACTGTACCAACCGTGCTCCTGCAGATTTTATCTCACTGTACCAACCGTGCTCCTGCAGATTTTATCTCACTGTACCGTGCTGTACCAACCGTGCTCCTGCAGATTTTATCTCACTGTACCAACCGTTCTCCTGCAGATTTTATCTCACTGTACCAACCGTGCTCCTGCAGATTTTATCTCACTGTACCAACCGTGCTGTACCAACCGTGCTCCTGCAGATTTTATCTCACTGTACCAACCATGCTCCTGCAGATTTTATCTCACTTTACCAACCGTGCTCCTGCAGATTTTATTTCACTGTTACCAACTGTGCTACTGCAGATTTTATCTAACGGTACCAACCGTGCTCCTGCAGATTTTATCTCACTGTACCAACCGTTCTCCTGCAGATTTTATCTAACTGTACCAACCATGCTCCTGCAGATTTTATCTCACTGTTACCAACTGTGCTACTGCAGATTTTATCTCACTGTACCAACCGTGCTCCTGCAGATTTTATCTCACTGTACCAACCGTGCTCCTGCAGATTTTATCTCACTGTATTAACTGTGCTCCTGCAGATTTTATCTCACTGTACCAACCGTGCTCCTGCAGATTTTATCTCACTGTACCAACCGTGCTCCTGCAGATTTTATCTCACTGTACCAACCGTGCTCCTGCAGATTTTATCTCACTGTACCAACTGTGCTACTGCAGATTTTATCTCACTGTACCAACCGTGCTCCTGCAGATTTTATCTCACTGTACCAACCGTGCTCCTGCAGATTTTATCTCACCGTACCAACCATGCTCCTGCAGATTTTATCTCACTGTACCAACCGTGCTCCTGCAGATTTTATCTCACTGTACCAACCGTGCTCCTGCAGATTTTTATCTCACTGTACCAACCGTGCTCCTGCAGATTTTATCTCACTGTACCAACCGTGCTCCTGCAGATTTTATCTCACTGTACCAACCGTGCTCCTGCAGATTTTATCTCACTGTAGCAACCGTTCTCCTGCCGATTGTATCTCACTGTAGCAACCGTGCTCCTGCAAATTTTATCTCACTGTACCAACCGTGCTCCTGCAGATTTTATCTCACTGTACCAACCGTGCTCCTGCAGATTTTATCTCACTGTACCAACTGTGCTACTGCAGATTTTATCTCACTGTACCAACCGTGCTCCTGCAGATTTTATCTCACTGTTACCAACCGTGCTACTGCAGATTTTATCTCACTGTACCAATCGTGCTCCTGCCGATTGTATCTCACTGTAGCAACCGTGCTCCTGCAAATTTTATCTCACTGTACCAACCGTGCTACTGCAGATTTTATCTCACTGTACCGTGCTGTACCAACCGTGCTCCTGCAGATTTTATCTCACTGTACCAACCGTGCTACTGCAGATTTTATCTCACTGTACCGTGCTGTACCAACCGTGCTCCTGCAGATTTTATCTCACTGTACCAACCGTGCTACTGCAGATTTTATCTCACTGTACCGTGCTGTACCAACCGTGCTCCTGGAGATTTTATCTCACTGTACCAACCGTGCTCCTGCAGATTTTTATCTCACGGTACCAACCGTGCTCCTGCAGATTTTTATCTCACTGTACCAACCGTGCTCCTGCAGATTTTATCTCACTGTACCAACCGTGCTCCTGCAGATTTTATCTCACTGTACCAACCGTGCTCCTGCAGATTTTATCTCACTGTACCAACCGTGCTCCTGCAGATTTTATCTCACTGTACTAACCGTGCTCCTGCCGATTTTATCTCACTGTACCAATCGTGCTCCTGCCGATTGTATCTCACTGTAGCAACCGTGCTCCTGCAAATTTTATCTCACTGTACCAACCGTGCTCCTGCAGATTTTATCTCACTGTACCGTGCTGTACCAACAGTGCTCCTGCAGATTTTTATCTCACTGTACCAACCGTGCTCCTGCAGATTTGATCTCACTGTACCAACCGCGCTCCTGCCGATTGTATCTCGCTGTAGCAACCGTTCTCCTGCAAATTTTATCTCACTGTACCAACCGTGCTCCTGCAGATTTTATCTCACTGTACTAACTGTGCTCCTGCAGATTTTATCTCACTGTACCAACCGTGCTCCTGCAGATTTTATCTCACTGTACCAACCGTGCTCCTGCAGATTTTATCTCACTGTACCAACCGTGCTCCTGCAGATTTTATCTCACTGTACCAACCGTTCTCCTGCAGATTTTATCTCACTGTACCAACCGGGCTCCTGCAGATTTTATCTCACTGTACCAACCGTTCTCCTGCAGATTTTATCTCACTGTACCAACCGTTCTCCTGCAGATTTTATCTCACTGTACCAACCGTGCTCCTGCAGATTTTATCTCACTGTACCAACCGTGCTCCTGCAGATTTTATCTCACTGTACCAACCGTGCTCCTGCAGATTTTATTTCACTGTACCAACCGTGCTCCTGCAGATTTTATCTCACTGTTCCAACCGTGCTCCTGCAGATTTTATCTCACTGTACCAACCGTGCTCCTGCAGATTTTATCTCACTGTACCAACCGTGCTCCTGCAGATTTTATCTCACTGTACCAACCGTGCTCCTGCAGATTTTATCTCACTGTACTAACCGTGCTCCTGCAGATTTTATCTCACTGTACCAACCGTGCTCCTGCAGATTTTATCTCACTGTATCAACCGTGCTCCTGCAGATTTTATCTCACTGTACCAACCGTTCTCCTGTAGATTTTATCTCACTCTACCAACCGTGCTCCTGCAGATTTTATCTCACTCTACCAACCGTGCTCCTGCAGATTTTATCTCACTCTACCAACCGTGCTCCTGCAGATTTTATCTCACTGTACCAACCGTGCTCCTGCAGATTTTATCTCACTCTACCAACCGTGCTCCTGCAGATTTTATCTCACTCTACCAACCGTGCTCCTGCAGATTTTATCTCACTGTACCAACCGTGCTCCTGCAGATTTTATCTCACTCTACCAACCGTGCTCCTGCAGATTTTATCTCACTCTACCAACCGTGCTCCTGCAGATTTTATCTCACTCTACCAACCGTGCTCCTGCAGATTTTATCTCACTGTACCAACCGTGCTCCTGCAGATTTTTATCTCACTGTACCAACCGTTCTCCTGCAGATTTTATCTCACTACATCTAACGGTACCATCCGTTCTCCTGCAGATTTTATCTCACTGTACCAACCGTTCTCCTGCAGATTTTATCTCACTACATCTAACGGTACCAACGGTGCTCCTGCAGATTTTATCTAACGGTACCAACCGTGCTCCTGCAGATTTTATCTCACTGTACCAACCGTGATCCTGCAGATTTTATCTCAGAGTACCAACCGTTCTCCTGCAGATTTTGTCTCACTGTACCAACCGTGCTCCTGCAGATTTTATCTCACTACATCTAACGGTACCAACCGTGCTCCTGCAGATTTTATCTCACTACATCTAACGGTACCAACGGTGCTCCTGCAGATTTTATCTCACTACATCTAACTGTACCAACCGCGTTTCTGCAATCCCAGTTGGTACATCACAGTCAGATGATAGAATTATATTGTTCTTTCGGTCTTTAGCAAACAAATATAAAATGTAACTTTTGCTGCTCACAAAAGGTTTTATACATTTGTTAAGCATTCCGTATGCTAAATATTTTTTCATACAGATTTAAAGGTAAGTGAAACCTTAAGTTTTCCTTTCATTATTCAGAAAACCATTTTTAAGAATACCAAAAGTATGAAGGAAATTTGATAATAGAAGTAAACTAGAAATGTTTAAATATTGTACTCTCTGGATCAGATGCACTTGAAGACGAGTATACAGGGTTCCCAGCTAGGAAACCTTTTCAAATATCTTTGAAGTGAGTTACCATTGCACAAGTATTTCCTTGTCCAGAGCTGCACCCTGATCTCGAGCAACCAATCGCAAAAGAGCTGGGCCTGTCAATCACCCTGAATGAAAGAGTGGTGATATAGCTCGGCCGCCTTAGTGGTCAAGGCAGAGAGGTTAAAAAGAAACAATAACAGAAAACTCTAAAACAAAAGTTACAAACTATATGGTATAGAAAAATATATATATATATATATATATATATATATATATTGATTACTCCCTTTGCAGGGACCTCTACTGTCCCACAGTCTCTCCCAAAACTGTCTGATGAATGTGTTTGGTAGAGGACGCGCTTGTCCTAAAAGGGGACCTTGAAAGTGCTATAAGATCACAGGGCACTGTACATTTTTTACAAAGAAGTGGTTATCCTGTGTTTTAATAAACTGACTGACAACCATATCCTGTGAGTACTTTCCTTTTGAAATCCATTTTGGGTTGGCATACTACACTATTGTGAGTTCTTCCATAGCGTCGATAGAGGCGGCCGTGTACCCTGTGGGAGTTTTGTAGCAGCACCATGTGATTTAATAGCACTTTCAAGATCCAGTTTTTGGACAAGAGCCTCCTCTATCAAAAATATTTATCAGAGAAATTATAAAGAATTGATTGTATGACTTTTTAACAAGCAGTCTCATATGAGCGAGTCATTACCACAAGGGCTACAAAGGAGCCTTCGCTGGTTAGTACATAGAAGACTATTTCATACAAAAAAATTGGGTTGGGCAGTTCTAGGGCATCATGCCTTCCTACTGCTAAGCTCTCAAAGTCCCGGATGTTCAAAGGTTCTCCAGCTTGGAGAGAAATTGCAGTTCAGACTTCACAGGTTCTGAACACACTGAATATTTAAAAGAAAAAACTCTCCAGCACTGCGAGATCTCTCTCATTTCTATATTTGAAGGAGAGACTGTCAGGGTTCCAGGAATCAGACTGAGACGAGAAGTGCAAAAATAATCACACCTTTATTAATAGCAAAAAATAATAAAAAGTCCACAAGTCAAATAACAAGCCAGGAGTCAAAACCAGAGCTGGTAGTCAGGCGAGCCGAGTCAGGAGCCAAAGCTAATAGTCAGAAGAGCCGGAATCAGCAACAAGGAAAACAGCAGAGTCAGGAACAAGCCAGGGATCAGGAACCAGGAAGGACGTCAGGAAGCCAGGTAATACACAGGAACTCAAAAAAAGGTCTGACACAATGCAAAGGCAAAGCATACTGAACAGAGGCCCTTTAAATAATAAGTGATGACATCACAATTCTGAGACTGAATCCTGTCTCACATGGATGATCCAGCAGGAGGACAAAAGGCTTATTGGGGAAACGGGCATGGAAGGCACGGAGGAGGGCAGGAGCATGAACATCAGAGGAGGGAACCCAAGAACGCTCCTCTGGACCGTAGCCCATCCAGTGAACCAAATACTGTACACGGCCCCTGGACATACGAGAGTCAATAATGCTGCTGACCTCATACTCCTCATGGTTGTCAACAAAGATAGGACGGGGACTGATTACAAACCAATGGTTTCAAGAGGGAGACATGAAAAACATTGGAGATGAGCATAGCAGGAGGAAGGTAAAGAGCGTAGGCCACAGGATTAACCCGTCGGAGTATTCGAAAAGGACCAACATAACGGGGAGCCAATTTATTGGAAGGCACACGAAGGTTCAAGTTGTGGGAGGACAGCCAAACTCTCTCACCAACCTGGTAGGAAGGCGCGGGCAGACGCCTACGATCAGCCTGGAACCTTTGGCGCTGCATAGAACGATGAAGGCAAACCTGAATCTGCACCCACGTGGAACGGAGTTGCCGGAGATGCTCCTTCAAAGCTGGAATACCCTGAGACATGAATGAATCAGGCAACAAGGATGGTTGAAACCAATAATTTGCCATGAACGAGGATAACTTGGAGGAAGCATTAATAGCACTATTACAAGCAAACTCTGCCCAAGGTAACAGTTCAGACCAATTATTGTGGTGATCTGAGACATAGCAACGGAGGAACTGTTCTAGAGCTTGATTAGACCGTTCCGTAGCCCCATTGGATTGAGGGTGATATGCTGAGGAGAAGGAAAGCTGGATCCCCATTTGAGCACAAAAGGAACGCCAAAATCTGGAGACAGACTGGCTACTCCAGTCCGACACTATCTCCTTGGGTAACCCATGTAAACGGAAGACCACCTGGGCAAAAATTGAAGCAAGCTCCTGAGCGGTAGGCAGCTTCATCAAGAGAATGCAATGTGACATTTTAGAAAAACGGTCAACCCTTATAAGGATAACAGTATTGCCATTGGAAACAGGGAGCTCAACAATGAAGTCCATGGAAAGATGTGTCCAAGGACGCTCACCATTAGCAATAGGTTGAAGAAGACCCACAGGAAGATGTCGAGGAGTCTTATTCTGTGCACAAACTGAGCAGGAGGCAACATACGCAGCAACATCAGAACGCAGACCTGGCCACCAGAATTGTCGAGTGACAGACCAAATCATTTGGTTCTTTCCTGGGTGACCTGCGGCTTTAGGATAGTAGTAAGTGTGCAAAAGTTTAGTTTGAAGATTCTCAGGAACAAAACACTTATCACTAGGTTTCTCAGGAGGTGCATTGGTTTGTGCAGCCAGGATCTCCTCCCCCAAAGGAGAAGTCAAATTAGTACATATGGTAGCCAAAATATGGTCAGGAGGTATAACAGGAGTAGGTACAGACTCCTCCTTGGACAGAGGCGAAAATTGTCGAGAGAGGGCATCAGCCCTAACATTCTTACTACCAGGCAGGTAGGAGACCACATAATTAAACTGAGACAAAAAAAGCGCCCATCTGGCCTGTCGGGGCAACAAACGTTTTGCTTCAGATAGATAAATTCTTGTGGTCAGTAAGAATGAGCACTGGCACGCTAGTACCCTCGAGAAGATGCCTCCATTCCTTGAGTGCCAAAATTATGGCCAGTAATTCCCTGTCGCCAATTTCATAATTGCACTCATTTGAAAACAATTTCTTAGAGAAGAAACCACACGAATGCAAGGAACCGTCAGGCATAGGACGTTGAGACAAGAGGGCACCTACTCCAGTCTCAGACGCATCGACCTCAAGAACGAAAGGCAGGACACGGTTAGGATGAGCCAGAACTGGAGCGACAGCAAAGGCAGTCTTAAGACTATCAAAGGCCTTAATGGCAGTAGGTGACCAATGGAGTGGATCATTCTCTTTATGGGTCATGTCTGTGATAGGTTTGACCAAGGAAGAAAAGTTTTTAATAAACTTTCTATAGTAATTGGCGAACCCCAAAAAACGTTAAAGACCAACTGGGCGAGGTCACTGCAGAACTGCAGATAACTTGTCAAGAATCAGGATCCATGGAGAACCCTGCAACGGAGATAACATAACCTAAGAAGATTACTTGAGTCTGATGGAACTCACATTTCTCGAGTTTACAAAACAGGCCGTTCTCACATAGTCTCTGAAGAACCTGTGTAACATCAGAATGATGAGCCTCAAGTGTGGGTGAGTGAATGAGGATGTCGTCTAAGTATACCACAACACACTGTTGCAACATGTCTCGTAGGATATCATTAATAAATTCCTGAAAAACAGCAGGAGCATTACATAGGCCAAAGGGCATTACAAGATACTCATAATGCCCGCTCCTGGTGTTAAATGCTGTTTTCCATTCGTGCCCCTCCTTAATCCTAACGAGATTGTACGCTCCTCTCAAATCAAGTTTAATAAAGAACGTAGCTCCCTTGAGGGGGTCAAAGAGTTCCGTAATGAGCAGAATAGGGTAAGCTTTCTTAATGGTAAGACGATTAAGACCCCTATAATCGATGCATGGACTTAACTCGCCATCCTTTTTCTTCACAAAGAAGAAGCCAGCCCCTGCAGGAGAGCAGGATTTGCGGATGATCCCCCGCGACAGAGCATCGGCAACATACTCTTCCATAGCACAATTCTCTGCAACAGACAGAGGTTACACCCGGCCCCGAGGAGGAATGGCTCCGGGTTGCAGGTCTATGGCACAATCGTAAGACCGGTGAGAAGGCAACGTACTGGCACGCACCTTGTCAAAAACGTCTAGGAACTCTCGGTACTCCTCTGGCAATTGAGATACCAAAGAAGTGCACAAGACTTTAACTGGTTTCCGAAGATAAGTGGAAATACATTGCGGGGACCACAACAAAGTTTCGGACCTGCGCCAGTCGAGACTGGGATTGTGCTTTTGGAGCCAGGGATAACCCAAAACAACCAGAAAATGCGGAGAGTTTATCACCTGGAACTGGAGGGTTTCAAAATGGAGAGCCCCAACAGCCATGGACAACGGAGCAGTTTCGTGAGTAACGAGTGCGGGCTGAAGTGGCCTGCCATCAATGGCCTCAATAGCAAGCAGAACGGACCAAGGCAAAACAGGAATGGAGTGCTTTGATACAAAAGCACTGTCAATGAAATAGCCCGCAGCACCGGAGTCAACAAGAGCCTGAGTGACTATGGAGGAGTCCACCCAGGAAAGGACAACCGTGACCAAAGGTTTCTCATTAAGCATTTCCAGGGACGAGGATAAACCACCCAAGGTCTGCCCTTGACAGAACCTTAGGTGTGAGCGTTTCCCGGCCGTGTAGGACAAGACTTCAAAAGGTGGCCCTGTAACCCACAATAGAGACAGAGCCCCTCCCTCCTGCTAAAGGCCCTCTCCGCCGCGGAGAAACGCGTGAATCCCAACTGCATTGGCTCAGCAGTACCTGGTGACTCGGGACCAGGAGGCATGGGAGGAAAGGGAGGCATGGGTGGGAACGAACACGTAGGAGACAACGGAACAGGAGGCCACCAATGCCTCAAGATCCTGTGGTAAATCACTGGCAGCAACTTCGTCTTTAATCACATCAGAGAGCCCATGAAAGAAGACAGCAACAAGGGCTTCATTGTTCCAACCTACCTCTGCGGCAAGCGTACGGAACTCAATAGCATACTGAGCAACAGATCTTGTACCTTGCTGAATGGACATGAGTCGTTTAGCAGCAGAGGAGGAGCGAGCCGGAACATCAAATACCCTTTGAAAGGAGGCCACAAATTCAGGGTAATTTTTAATTTTAATCCCACAAGGGATTAGCCCAGGCAAGAGCTGTGTCAGAGAGTAATGAGATGAGAAATCCCATCTTAGCTCTGTCAGAGGGAAACCCTGAGGTAACATCTCAAAGTAAATGCCCACCTGGTTCAAAAACCCTCTGCACTGAATAGGATTGCCTCTATATCGCTGAGGTAGAGGTGCAGAGCTGGACATGCTCCTGGTAGGCATAGGTGCAGCAGCGGAAACAGGAGCAGCCATAACTTGCGGGACATTTTGGTCCAAATGTGCAGAGTGGGTCAGTAGGGTTTGCAGGGCTAGTGCAAATTGATCCAAGCTGTGATCCTGTACATCCATCCTGGAAATGATGGCAGGTAAAGGTGGATTATTAGTACCATCAGGATTCATGGCCTTTGCGTAATGTCAGGGTGCCAGGAATCAGACTGAGACAAGAAGTGAAAAAATAATCACACCTTTATTAATAGCAAAAAATAATAAAAAGTCCACAAGTCAAATAATAAGTCAGGAGTCAAAACCAGAGCTGGTAGTCAGACGAGCCGAGTCAGGAGCCAAAGCGCATAGTCAGATGAGCCGGAATCAGCAACAAGGAAAACAGCAGAGTCAGGAACAAGCCAGGGATCAGGAACCAGGAAGGACGTCAGGCAGCCAGGTAATACACAGGAACTCTCACAAACAGGTCTGAGACAACACAAAGGCAAAGTATACTGAACAGAGGCCCTTTAAATAATAAGTGATGGGGGGCGGAGCAAGCCATCAAGCTGAGCAGAAGCTAAGCACCAGAGCTCCGTGAAATTTACACTATTTTCTGGCAATCCTGCCTATAATTTGGGGTTAATTCTCCCCAACTAGCAGTGGGATAGTGCCCAACTGTGGTCCGCTTCTCTGGACGTGTTTTGGAGCATTCCGGTACGAGCCTTTAATTTACCGGAAGAGGAGAACCGGCACATATTCAGGAAAGGCCGGGGCTTCGGCCTACAGCGGATCCCGCGATCACAACAAACTGACCGGAAAGGCCTCTAAAAGTGGCGATCCAGCTGTACAGACCCTGGCAAATCACAGAGTAGGTCCTACAGTGAGGAGATTGCGTTCGAACAGGGGTTATCCTTAAGGACAGCTGAATTGCAAGGAGCGGGCTGGCGCCATCTTGTCCCACATGTAAGTGCGCAATCTTCATCACACAAGCACACTTGGCCCATCTACAGCTCTGCACAGTGCCAATTCCCCATAGACTCATATGATACCTGCTCTCTGGATATATTGAGGTCCCTGCCTCCATCCTATAATATATGGGGTACTGATTCTGCAGCCTAAGTCTGTGAGGCACTACCAGGCTACACATTAAGTGCTGGCTCCAGACCCCTTCAGCGACCACCAGACTGAGAGGAATAAGGGTTTAAAAACACCTCACAATCACCTCTACCCTCTCGCACTGCAAAAAACCCCAGGGACTGAGACATTTATTCCCCAGTAATTAACAGAGCACTCCCAATATACTGAGTTTTATCTTATTAATTTTTCTTTATTTTTGTGCCACTATTCCTGATTTATCCTCATAAAGCAGTCAAGAGTGCAGTCACTTAGGGAAGCTCCATTTCCATTCTTCCCTACATATTTTAATCAGTACTCAACAAGTGACCTCCAGGCCTGCCATAGACCACTGTCTTCTCATTTCAGACTGAAGCCTCAGCACTCTAAAGCTTGAGTGCGCTGTGTTAACACCCCAGGAGGATAGTAGAGGTGCAGATTTCATTTTTCACTACAGCTCTCTCACAGGTCTCTCCCCTCCCTTTCCCGCCGGCCCTGATTGCCTGCGGGTCATACCCCTATACCCTCTCCCACATCGTCCTAAGGGGACAATTCCCCAGGGGAGAGACTAGACCAGAATACACACCCTAGTGAAAACCACCTCAGCTCCCAGGCCTCACGGCACAACTATCAACTAGCTCAGCTTCAATTTGTATGTGATGCCAGGAACTGTGCAAACAATGTGCTAGCTCTATGCATTGATGCCATAGCCCCAGTCAGCCCTGAAGCTGATTTCTTTATAGTGCAAACCAGTCTTTCACTTTTCCCACTATTTACCTTTTATATCTCATGCCACTACAATTACAAAAGCACAAGATGCCACAATCCTTTAAAAGAAAACAAAATTCCCACAAAACTCCGAAAAGAACAGTGGCGGACCACTTTAGCCAACACACATCCAGGCAACAATCTGGCTCGGAAGAGGATGCCTCAGACACAAGCAGCCTTAACGATGCTCGCATCAGAACAACACTTTCCCAGGCCACAGGCCGCCTACAACACCAAGATGCTGACACTGATAACAACCTAATGGACTCTATCAAGTCGCTCCTGGCCTCGCATCACGACTCCCTCTCCAAGAAGTTTGATAAGGGACATGCTGATCTGAAAAGGGACATAGCCCTTATAGGAGAAAGAACAGATGCGCTGGAACGCAAGCAGGAAGATCTCAGAGTAGACCACGGCAATCTCTTAGATTACTCGCAGAGTCTGGCAGAGCAGATCACTGACCTCAAGCTCAAACTTGCAGACCTTGAGGATAGGACTCGCCGCAACAATATTGGGGTGAAAAGTATCCCTGAATCTGTGCCCCTGCAGGAACTCAAAAAATTCCTCCAAGACTTTTTTGTTGCAGTCCTAGGTCCGGAGATTGAGAAAGAGATGCTCCTCGATAGAGCCCATAGAGCCCTGAGGCCGAGGACGGCCGAGGGCGATAAACCAAGAGATGTTGTCGCCCGGCTACATTATTACACTTTTCGAGAGAAACTTCTGAGAGCCCTGGCAGGGGACAAGTCACTCCCGGAGCAGTATGCTGACATTCAGGTCTTCCAAGATCTCTCTCCCCACACTCTCCAGATAAGAAGACATTACCAACCCTACACTAAAATCTTGAGAGACAAGGGCATTAAATACAGGTGGGGCTTCCCTGTCAAGCTATACATCAATAAAGATGGTCAACAATATGCGGCATCTTCACCTCAACAGGCAAGGGAATTACTTCAAAGATGGAGCCTACTGCCACAAGACCCACTGATACCATCCCAAGCAATTGTACCTGGTAGAGGCCTGAGAGCATCAGCCCCTGAGTGGGGCTCCCTTCCACAGAGACCCAGCAGTGACCAGAGGAATACCTCA
This sequence comes from Bombina bombina, assembly GCF_027579735.1. Taxonomy (NCBI): domain Eukaryota; kingdom Metazoa; phylum Chordata; class Amphibia; order Anura; family Bombinatoridae; genus Bombina; species Bombina bombina. The sequence goes on along the minus strand of NC_069502.1, from coordinate 49,051,744 downwards.
ATTTCTAAGACTAGAGACACTCCCTCGTGAGATACTCCATCCTGGTCATTGCTCTGATGTGCATATAGTTATCTCCCCAATTGGGGGCTTACAATTGAGGGACTCTTTATTACTGCAGAGACTGACTCGTGTGTACCGAGGGTACACGAAGATTGGCGAGACTGCTAAGACATAATGGATGTTTTCTCTTTTTTACATTAATGTTCTCTGGCTATCTCCTCTCCTCGCCTCCCCTCCACTTCCTTCTTGTTTTCTTTTCCTTTTTCTTTTTTTCAACTACTCTTCTTCTCTTCCTTCTTTTCCCCTCCCTTTCTTACTCTACCTCCTTGTGCCTGTAATTATCTGTAAATTGTACTTATCTAACTCATTAAGGCCAGTCAAACGAAGTTGTAACCTGTGGCTCACTATGTTCCAGCACTTTTCTTAGATGACCACTGCGTAGTGAGGCACCTTCCCTAATTATACTAAAGGGATATCCCACGGTAGTAGAGTACATTAACAACAGCTCTACACTCCCACTCTAGATTGCCTACTCCCTCTAGATAAATGAGTGCTACGTAAGAGAAGTGATTCCCCACCCCCCTTTTTTCACCCCATTGCTTAGGTGCGCTCTATCTAGAGTTGCGCTTGCCTTAATCTTCAGTTAAGAGGAATAACTAAGAGGTAACGTGTACAGTAAATAGCTTTACACCCCCGCCTTGGGTAACACAGCACCTAGAATAAAAAAGACTACGCATGCCTGAATATCCTTGCCCCTCTAAACTACAACTACTGAAGTAGCTGTCTCTCTCCTTACTGGGATAGGCAGGAGCTGGGGTCCCTTGAACACCTATTTGGCATTCATCTCCCATTAAATAACAGCCTGAGTTCCCTGAACTACATAATCCCTAAATTGGTTCTTTTGGGCTGATGGTCATCATTATGTGATGTTATTTGTATCCATGTTGTTACTGTTTACTCTGTTGATGTTTTTACTGGTATTTATGTATGTACCTCAAGTTATATAAGATGTCTAAAAACCAATATTTGCTCAGAATCCTCAACCTGGCGACCACCAGGTCCTCACGTTGCTGCTGTTCTGACTGATATTTATGCATATACCTCACAAAGGTCAGATGGCTATCGTCAGGAGTTGCACACTTTTTTAATCCCCACTAGCGACCAATATCCCTAATGTTAAGTACATTATTTATAGCTATCCATACACACCCTTAACATATGCCCCATTGACTGTGTTGATCTCATACCATTTATACAAACAGTCCCCCCACCTGTGCCTGATCAACCAGGAATTAGATTAGTTCTCAACTTGGTGGCCGTCAGACTCACATGAGATATTAGCTCCAAGGTACAAGATCGACACCCCCCCCCAAGCATAGCCCCTGCGAACTGACGATGGCCATCATATATTGTCTGTTTATAAGGATGTTGATGTTGTTTATTGTTGTTTTTCCTGTTATTGCTTTGGGCTGTTCATCCTAATACCTCTGTTCATAATAGCAGAAATTCGGGGCCTGGAATATCTTCCCCCACAAGAGCACCGTGTATACATATAACCACCCTTGAGGAGACATTATGGACAGAGACCCATAAGTACAGACTAACACACGAGTCTTCCATTCTCCCCCCCCAATCTTCATTCTTGCAGACCTGAGATTAGACTTCCCGTACCCCAATTTTTCTCTTAACCTTATACCAGAGATAACGGTGTGCACCCATTACAGTAATATAGTGTCAGACCCTCGCTTACAGCGAGAAAATTACAATAGTGACTGGGGGCGAGGGAGAGGGGGGGAAGGGTTTTCTCTTTCTCTCTCTTTCCCTCTCTCTCTCCCCCTATTCTTGCACGTTTCAAACTGACTGACTGGGGCTCGGCTATCTCTGCTGGCCTCTCCCCCCCCACATATCTATAGTTGTGCTCTCCAACTGTTAGTTGTGAGATCACTCATTGTGATAGTGTTTATATACACATCGACATACGCTAGTAGCGCTTGAACCTCACGACATCCTGTTCGTGGCCTGAAGTGCTCCAACACCCGCCTCCCTCCTTTTCCCACCCATATCCCCCCGTCCCCACTTACCTGCGCCACCCCCTCTAAAACCTTTCCCCTTACCCGCAATTGAGGTCCTCATTTGTTACCCAGGAGGAGCCCGCTCATAACATGGCTCCCGTTTTGGCTGCCACCCTGAACGCCCAGGGACTTAACTCGCCTACTAAAAGGAGTCTCCTGCATCACTACCTATTCGCCCACAAAATACACTTAATGTTCTTGCAGGAGACCCACTGGGAAAGGGGCTCTAAACAGCCCAGGAGTTCCCCTTTATATCCGATCTGTGAAACTGCCTCCTATACGAAAAAAAAAAGAGGGGTTGCCATAATGATCCATCGTGATGTCAGTTGTAAGATAGATCATATTGAACGAGACCCTGAGGGTAGGTTCCTTATTCTAGTTTGTGTCCTGAATGGAGCCCCCTACACGTTGGCTTCCATCTATGCCCTGAATTCGGGACAGATCCCCTTTCTCCGAAAATTCTTGAACAAGCTAGATCCAATCAAGAGAGGACATCTCTTGGTGGGGGGCGATCTGAATTTGGTCTGGAACCCAGTGCTAGACAAGAAAAAAAACACAAACCACCCAACCGACCGTAACCTACTTTCACTCTCAATGGCCTTTCGTAGGCTAATGTATCAATTTGGACTGTTTGATGTCTGGAGATGTTTAGCTCCGACCGAACTAGACTACACACACCACTCGGTGCCCCATAATTCATACTCTCGGTTGGATTATCTGCTCTGCGACTCATGGACACTTGACAAATTTGCTGGATCAAGGATCAGGCCCTGTCCGTGGTCAGACCACGATATGGTTAGTGCCCAACTCTTAGACTTACAGTCCCCTGACGGTAGGCCATCCTTGAAGCTTCCAGACCATTGTCTCGCGGAAACAGAGATTCCACTTCTAAATGAAATCATTCTAGATTTCTTAGCACACAATGACACTGGAGATACGAGTCTTGAAATAGTCTGGGCCACCCTCAAAGCGTACTTGAGAGGTCATTTCATAAAGAAAAAGGCCCAATGGAAAGCGGCTCATAAGATTCCCTTATCAAAGCTGTATGCCGAACTAAGGCTCCTAGAGAAGGCCAACAAAAAAGCCCCGGACCCCACTCTTGCCACCCAGGTGGGGGCAATAAGGTCTGAGATCAATAAACGAGAGCTTTTAAAAGTGCAAACCAACCTATTCAAATTAAAACAAATATACTATAGTAAAGGGAACAAGGCCGATAGGCTTTTGGCCCGCAAACTTCGTAATAGGGCGGTTGCCAGTAGGATCCCGGCCATCAACTCTGGCCGTGGCATGGTCTGCTCTCCTAAGGAGATTGGTCAAGCCTTCTCAGACTATTATGCTACCCTTTATGATCTAGACAGTGGCTCTAATGACCCACCGGCAAGTGGTGGGGAGTTGGGGCAATTCTTAACCAAGTTGCGTCTACCACAGCTGAGTGAAGAGTCTGCAGCAGACCTTGATAGACCATTCACCTTAGAGGAAGTGAAGGCGGCCGTCCTGTCCCTTAAACCCCACAAGGCCCCTGGTCCGGATGGCTTCTCTACCCTCTTCTACAGAACCTTTGTGTCTCTTCTTTCTCCTCTTCTACTCCGACTGTTTAACGATGTGGCTAAAGGAGGCAAGATGTTAGGGGAATTCCTGGAGGCTACTATTATGACCATCCCTAAAGAAGGGAAGGACCCCAAGGAATGCGGGAGCTACAGGCCTATCTCCCTTATAAATGTGGACATCAAGATATATTCTAAAGTTCTTGCGACAAGACTAGGGAAACACCTCCCTTCCATAATCCATCTAGACCAAGTCGGATTTGTCCAAGGCAGACAGGGCTCTGACAATACCCGTAGACTGCTGAACATCTTCGCTGAATCACACGACATGGGCCTGCCCCTTCTCACCCTGTCATTGGATGCCGAAAAGGCCTTCGACAGGGTGAGATGGGAATATATGTTTGAGACTCTGAGAACATTTGGGATCCCGCTCTCATTCTGTAGGGCAGTTGAGGCCCTATATACCCTTCCCACAGCGGTGGTTAAGGGGCTAGGTTTTTGCTCCCCTAAGATACACATACGTAATGGAACGAGGCAGGGATGCCCCCTGTCGCCGCTCCTTTTTGCGATGGTTATGGAACCATTAGCGGAAGCCATTAGGCAGGACACCCAAATCCAGGGTCTGTTACTGCATGATTCAGTACAAAAAGTGGCATTATTCGCTGATGATCTTACACTTTTCATTGCCGAGCCGACCTCATCACTCCCACCGCTGATGGCTCTTATTGAAAGATTCGGTGTACTCTCTAACTACAAAATAAATGTAGCCAAGACGGAGGCGTTCTCGATTCATTTAGATTTTCAAGAACAGAGAACCTTGCGACAGCAATACTCCTTCAAATGGTCTACTAGAGGTATCCGGCACCTTGGGGTCTTCTTGTCTCATGACAAGGAGACGGTCCTCCATGAGAACTACCACACCTTGTTGAAGGCGGTTGACAAACACCTGAGAGCAAAGAAATATGACAAACTCTCCTGGATGGGAAGAATTGCAGCTCTGAAAATGATGCTACTACCCAAGCTAACGTACATTATGCGATGTATTCCCCTCCCAGTCCCAGATAAACTTCTGAAAAATTTTCAGACCCTTTTTAATAGATATGTCTGGAACAACAAGAAACCCAGAGTCGCGGCCTCAATCTTACAGTCCCCCCTAGATCTGGGATTGCCAAGCGTGAAGATGTACTATGAGGCGGCAATGATCTCTCATGTCTCAGCTTGGGGACGAGACCTCCCCCCCACGAGATGGAGGGACCTGGAACAGGCATCATTACCTGCCTATATAGATCTATCTGATTTGCTGTGGTTCCCCCCGCATCTTGCTACCGTACACACCATCTCTAACTCAATCGTTAGAGGATGCCAAATGCTATGGTACAAATTACGACACCACACACAGATCGCCCCCCATCCCTCTCCTATTCAACCTGTACTCCCCATACTTCAGACCCTCCCCAATATGAGACTGAACTGGTGGCGGCAGATCGGAATTTTGACAGTAGGCGACTTCTATGTAGAAGATCGGCTACTAACACAAGACGAGATGGTGGCAAACTTTGAGGTCCCGAGGCAATTGGCATTTGAACTTCTAAGATTAAGATCCCTACTAAAAGCCTGGGGGTTCCTGAGAGATGCCCCACGGCCTCTTACGGCTTGGGAAGCTCGATGGAAAACGGGTCTCCAGACCTATAAACCCCTCACGGCACACTATCGATGCCTACTGGTTCCCCCCACAATTCCTAAGACGAGACACATGCTCTCCTGGGAGACAGAATTACAAACGGTATACTCCCCCAAGAAATGGACATTGGCCATCGCCAAGACCAAGGCGGCCTTACATTGCACCACGATGTACGAGCTCTACTTTAAAATGCTCACCAGGTGGCATCTGGTCCCAACCAGACTGCAGACCCTCTACCCTAATCACTCCCCTTCCTGCTGGAGAAACTGTGGTGGCATTGGCACCCCACTACATACCTGGTGGACTTGTCCCAACCTAAAGGCGCTCTGGGGTAAGACCAGTAAGATTTGTTGCTTGATGGGTCTTCCAGAGATAAAGGACCCCGGAATAGCCCTTCTCCACTTGGGCTTAGAGAAAGTGCCTCCGCACCAGAGAACCCTTCTTATATATATATACTCACCTCAGTTAAAATGGCAATTGCCAGGAACTGGAACAAAGTGCACCCTCCAAAATGGCAGAGTGTAATGGAATACCTGAACTATGTCAAGTCCATGGAAGACTTTGTCTACAGAATCCGGCGCAAGTCGGAAACTTTTTGTCTTGTATGGGAACCCTGGGAAGCTTACCTGCAGAGCCTCAGAGCTAAATCCTAGGACTCCCTGCCCCCTAGTGTTACTGGCCCCCGATACGGGTCCAGGACGGTCTGTCCACCCTTCTCCCCCCCCCACCCCCCCTCCACTCAATGAGCTCCCCCCCCTCCTTATCTAATATCCTCTCCCCCCTCAAAGGGGGTACTTCAGCCCGCAACAGCGCAAAGATGACTGAATCTTGATTTCACCCTCTTGGAGCGGTGGCCCTTGTTGGCCCCTTGTATCCGCTCAGCTGCTTATACAGGCAATATCCACATAGCAACCGACTACTAGCGTAATTCCGCTTTTATAAAGCAGATCAAAAGGCGGAATAAAAAAATAGACGCCAAAACCTTAAACCTACCAACTGACAACGACTCTCCTAACCTGTAAACGCTCCTACTCACTCCTTATTTTACCTCCCACTCAGGTATAGTTTGATCTCTAGATCTACTAGGAATGGAGGTAAAAACCTGGTTATATTATGCAATATCTATGTCATTTCAATGTAATACGAGATACCATTTTTGTGATTTTTGTGTTTACTCGATACTTGTAACGTTTGAAAGAGTTGTGATAACCTATTTATATAATAAAAAAATATTTTAAAAAAATAAAAAAATAATAAGTGATGACATCACAATTCTGAGACTGCATCCTGTCTCACATGGATGATGCACATCAGTCTGGCCATAAAAGGAAGTGCAGGAAATGAGCAGCATCCGCCACAATGCACCATAGTCAGGAGGAGAGGTGAGTAAAATGGCTGCCAGCAGCAAATGGCAAACAAACAGGGAAAAAACCCTGACAGAGACAAGCCCAGTGCAATAAAGCTCTGCGTGATATGAGAGTTTTTGTTACATTTCTGTGTTTCTTTAACAAATTAGGATCATACTTTATTTCTGTTTATATATACAAATTACATTGTACTATGAATTTGCTGCATTGCAAACTGAAACTGACATTTTCAGAAAGTGAGAGGCAGAGGGCAGTTCCCTGGGCTAAACACGGGAGTTCCCAGGTTATGGCTTAAGCTCTCTCACAAGTCTTGTGAAATTTTGTAAGCTTTTTAACCAAGCTAGTCTCACTGATTTGTCTCGCCAGCTGTATGCAGGTGAAGTTTGCCCAAAATTCATAATACACTTATTTTAACTAACAGAATAGTTATATATACTAAAATTAGGGTGACCATATTACCGCTTTAAAAAGGGACACATGAAAAATACATATGTCAGGGTTGTTTTCAGGGCTGTTTAAAGAAATGTTTTGTATAATAATTTAAAATCAGCAATATGGTTAGCCTTACTAAAATATAGACAAAAGCAAGATAAATTGTAGTGAAAACATTTTAGTTTAATTTGTAATTGATGCAAATGGAGCCTTTATATCAGCCCATGGTTTCTCCATTTACCTTGTCTTTTCCATGTGAAATTGTGTATCACAGGGAGCTTCATTACTTTCTATGGTATGCATTTCTAATCTCTCTGGGATTTCCAGGTTTCTCCCCTTTTCTTAGACAATACAGAGTTCTGCCCCTGTGAAGTCTGATCTATAATCAGAATTTGTAAAATCACAATTCTAAATACACTGTTGTACACAAAATAAAATACAAAATAGAAAGTGCAAAATTTAAATCTAATAAAATTGAATCAGAAGTGTAAATTGATATAAAATAGAATTGTAACTGCACCAGAACTGTTATGTGATGCAGTGGTATATTGCACTGGGATTGTTACTTCACATACAGAAATGCAGGGAACACCTCTCGCAGAAGTAAATTTGCCTTTTGAATAATTTTCTAGGGATCTCGCAGTGCTGGAGGATCATTTTAGAATATCTCACCTGAGCAGAAAGGTTTTGAATATGAGGGCTTGAATGTCTTTTTATTTAAATCAGTGGTTGTCTAGTGGGGTGAGTCATCTGTGTGTTCCTGGCTTCTGGTTGACATATATGAGACAAATAGGGGACTGTCCTGTGCATATTATCATGTGTTGCGTTTTCTTTTTCCTACAAAATTACATCCAACACGATTTGTTATGTTTTAGAGTGATTTATTACTTGAAACACGGATATATTTTAGACAGTGCATTTTTCAAAAAAGTAAACAAGAAAAAATTTCTGACGATCATATTTAATAAGTCAGTTCTAAAAGATTACTGTTATATTGATACCAATTCCATTACATAGAATAAATTCATCATATTGTAAGTCTCACAGTACATAGTGTATAAAGCATAAGGCGTTCAGAACTGGAAAAAAATATTTTATTCAAAAAAGAATATGCGCTCCTTAATAATACATTAAACTGATATGATTTTTAATCATGATTATTTAAAACAAATTGGAGTCAAATTTTAGTTTTATTTTTCCACTCCTGCTACCTAGATTTACAGGAGTATATTACATGGAATTGGGAACTTGTACCCTCCTTGGTGGGCACAGGAGCTCACTTATCTCTAATAGGCCACAGCGTACAAATTTGGTTAACAAAAAGACCATTTGAAATGCTTTTACGATTATTTTATTTTGTATACAAATCTTTTAAAGTTTGCTCCATATATAACATTAAATTTAAAGGGATATCTGTCTGATGATTCAGACAGAGAAAACAATTTTAAAACAAAAAAGTTTACAAATTGCTAATAATATCAAATTTACTTTGTTCTCATAGTATTCTTTGTTGAAGAGATACATAGGTAGGAAACATGCACGTCTACGGCACTGCATGGTAGGAGAAAGTGCTTCCATCTGGTGCTCATGCAAATGTATAACATTCTTGCACAACTGCAGCAGATGCATGCGCACTTCTGAGCTTCCTACTTTTCAACAAAGGATACCCATAGAATGGAGAAAATGTAATAATGGAAGTAAATTGGAAAGTTGTTTAAAATTGCTGCTCTATCTAAATCATGAAGCATAAAGTGTGGGTTTCATGTTCTTTTATTGCTATGTAATGAAAAAGGAAACCTATAAATCAGCTTCATAAATGTACAGATTTCAATACTCGTTCAAACAAACTCTATGAATGAATTTGGCTACCTGGTGGTTTGGTGCTTGTTCTCAGTGCTACATTATTTGTGCTGTCTCATGTTTACCAGCCTATTAACCCATTAGTGCTTGTTCTCAGTGCTACATTATTTGTGCTGTCTCATGTTTACCAGCCTATTAACCCATTAGTGCTTGTTCTCAGTGCTACATTATTTGTGCTGTCTCATGTTTACCAGCCTATTAACCCATTAGTGCTTGTTCTCAGTGCTACATTATTTGTGCTGTCTCATGTTTACCAGCCTATTAACCCATTGGTGCTTGTTCTCAGTGCTACATTATTTGTGCTGTCTCATGTTTACCAGCCTATTAACCCATTGGTGCTTGTTCTCAGTTCTACATTATTTGTGCTGTCTGTCTCATGTTTACCAGCCTATTAACCCATTGGTGCTTGTTCTCAGTTCTACATTATTTGTGCTGTCTCATGTTTACGGATACCAGCCTATTAACCCATTGGTGCTTGTTCTCAGTGCTACATTATTTGTGCTGTCTCATGTTTACCAGCCTATTAACCCACTGGTGCTTGTTCTCAGTGCTACATTATTTGTGCTGTCTCATGTTTACGGATACCAGCCTATTAACCCATTAGTGCTTGTTCTCAGTGCTACATTATTTGTGCTGTCTCATGTTTACCAGCCTATTAACCCATTGGTGCTTGTTCTCAGTGCTACATTATTTGTACTGTCTCATGTTTACGGATACCAGCCTATTAACCCATTGGTGTTTGTTCTCAGTGCTACATTATTTGTGCTGTCTCATGTTTACCAGCCTATTAACCCATTAGTGCTTGTTCTCAGTGCTACATTATTTGTGCTGTCTCATGTTTACGGATACCAGCCTATTAACCCATTAGTGCTTGTTCTCAGTGCTACGTTATTTGTGCTGTCTCATGTTTACCAGCCTATTAACCCATTGGTGCTTGTTCTCAGTGCTACGTTATTTGTGCTGTCTCATGTTTACCAGCCTATTAACCCATTAGTGCTTGTTCTCAGTGCTACATTATTTGTGCTGTCTCATGTTTACCAGCCTATTAACCCATTGGTGCTTGTTCTCAGTGCTACATTATTTGTGCTGTCTCATGTTTACCAGCCTATTAACCCATTGGTGCTTGTTCTCAGTGCTACGTTATTTGTGCTGTCTCATGTTTACCAGCCTATTAACCCATTGGTGCTTGTTCTCAGTGCTACATTATTTGTGCTGTCTCATGTTTACCAGCCTATTAACCCATTGGTGTTTGTTCTCAGTTCTACGTTATTTGTGCTGTCTCATGTTTACCAGCCTATTAACCCATTGGTGCTTGTTGTCAGTTCTACATTATTTGTGCTGTCTCATGTTTACCAGCCTATTAACCCATTGGTGCTTGTTCTCAGTGCTACATTATTTGTGCTGTCTCATGTTTACCAGCCTATTAACCCATTAGTGCTTGTTCTCAGTGCTACGTTATTTGTGCTGTCTCATGTTTACCAGCCTATTAACCCATTAGTGCTTGTTCTCAGTGCTACATTATTTGTGCTGTCTCATGTTTACCAGCCTATTAACCCATTGGTGTTTGTTCTCAGTGCTACATTATTTGTGCTGTCTCATGTTTACCATCCTATTAACCCATTGGTGCTTGTTCTCAGTGCTACATTATTTGTGCTGTCTCATGTTTACCAGCCTATTAACCCATTAGTGCTTGTTCTCAGTGCTACATTATTTGTGCTGTCTCATGTTTACCAGCCTATTAACCCATTGGTGCTTGTTCTCAGTGCTACGTTATTTGTGCTGTCTCATGTTTACCAGCCTATTAACCCATTGGTGCTTGTTCTCAGTGCTACATTATTTGTGCTGTCTCATGTTTACCAGCCTATTAACCCATTGGTGTTTGTTCTCAGTTCTACGTTATTTGTGCTGTCTCATGTTTACCAGCCTATTAACCCATTGGTGCTTGTTGTCAGTTCTACATTATTTGTGCTGTCTCATGTTTACCAGCCTATTAACCCATTGGTGCTTGTTCTCAGTGCTACATTATTTGTGCTGTCTCATGTTTACCAGCCTATTAACCCATTAGTGCTTGTTCTCAGTGCTACGTTATTTGTGCTGTCTCATGTTTACCAGCCTATTAACCCATTAGTGCTTGTTCTCAGTGCTACATTATTTGTGCTGTCTCATGTTTACCAGCCTATTAACCCATTGGTGTTTGTTCTCAGTGCTACATTATTTGTGCTGTCTCATGTTTACCAGCCTATTAACCCATTGGTGTTTGTTCTCAGTGCTACATTATTTGTGCTGTCTCATGTTTACCAGCCTATTAACCCATTGGTGTTTGTTCTCAGTGCTACATTATTTGTGCTGTCTCATGTTTACCAGCCTATTAACCCATTGGTGCTTGTTCTCAGTGCTACGTTATTTGTGCTGTCTCATGTTTACCAGCCTATTAACCCATTGGTGCTTGTTCTCAGTGCTACATTATTTGTGCTGTCTCATGTTTACCAGCCTATTAACCCATTGGTGCTTGTTGTCAGTTCTACATTATTTGTGCTGTCTCATGTTTACCAGCCTATTAACCCATTGGTGCTTGTTCTCAGTGCTACATTATTTGTGCTGTCTCATGTTTACCAGCCTATTAACCCATTAGTGCTTGTTCTCAGTGCTACATTATTTGTGCTGTCTCATGTTTACCAGCCTATTAACCCATTAGTGCTTGTTCTCAGTGCTACATTATTTGTGCTGTCTCATGTTTACCAGCCTATTAACCCATTAGTGCTTGTTCTCAGTGCTACATTATTTGTGCTGTCTCATGTTTACCAGCCTATTAACCCATTGGTGCTTGTTGTCAGTTCTACATTATTTGTGCTGTCTCATGTTTACCAGCCTATTAACCCATTGGTGTTTGTTCTCAGTGCTACATTATTTGTGCTGTCTCATGTTTACCAGCCTATTAACCCATTAGTGCTTGTTCTCAGTGCTACGTTATTTGTGCTGTCTCATGTTTACCAGCCTATTAACCCATTGGTGCTTGTTCTCAGTTCTACATTATTTGTGCTGTCTCATGTTTACCAGCCTATTAACCCATTAGTGCTTGTTCTCAGTGCTACATTATTTGTGCTGTCTCATGTTTACCAGCCTATTAACCCATTGGTGCTTGTTCTCAGTTCTACATTATTTGTGCTGTCTCATGTTTACCAGCCTATTAACCCATTGGTGCTTGTTCTCAGTGCTACGTTATTTGTGCTGTCTCATGTTTACCAGCCTATTAACCCATTAGTGCTTGTTCTCAGTGCTACATTATTTGTGCTGTCTCATGTTTACCAGCCTATTAACCCACTGGTGCTTGTTCTCAGTGCTACATTATTTGTGCTGTCTCATGTTTACCAGCCTATTAACCCATTGGTGCTTGTTCTCAGTGCTACATTATTTGTGCTGTCTCATGTTTACCAGCCTATAAAACCCATTGGTGCTTGTTCTCAGTGCTACGTTATTTGTGCTGTCTCATGTTTACCAGCCTATTAACCCATTGGTGCTTGTTCTCAGTGCTACATTATTTGTGCTGTCTCATGTTTACCAGCCTATTAACCCATTGGTGCTTGTTCTCAGTGCTACGTTATTTGTGCTGTCTGTCTCATGTTTACCAGCCTATTAACCCATTGGTGTTTGTTCTCAGTGCTACATTATTTGTGCTGTCTCATGTTTACCAGCCTATTAACCCATTGGTGTTTGTTCTCAGTGCTACATTATTTGTGCTGTCTCATGTTTACCAGCCTATTAACCCATTGGTGTTTGTTCTCAGTGCTACATTATTTGTGCTGTCTCATGTTTACCAGCCTATTAACCCATTGGTGTTTGTTCTCAGTGCTACATTATTTGTGCTGTCTCATGTTTACGGATACCAGCCTATTAACCCATTAGTGCTTGTTCTCAGTGCTACATTATTTGTGCTGTCTCATGTTTACCAGCCTATTAACCCATTGGTGCTTGTTCTCAGTGCTACATTATTTGTGCTGTCTCATGTTTACGGATACCAGCCTATTAACCCATTGGTGTTTGTTCTCAGTGCTACATTATTTGTGCTGTCTCATGTTTACCAGCCTATTAACCCATTAGTGCTTGTTCTCAGTGCTACATTATTTGTGCTGTCTCATGTTTACGGATACCAGCCTATTAACCCATTAGTGCTTGTTCTCAGTGCTACATTATTTGTGCTGTCTCATGTTTACCAGCCTATTAACCCATTGGTGCTTGTTCTCAGTGCTACATTATTTGTGCTGTCTCATGTTTACCAGCCTATTAACCCATTGGTGCTTGTTCTCAGTGCTACGTTATTTGTGCTGTCTCATGTTTACCAGCCTATTAACCCATTGGTGCTTGTTCTCAGTGCTACATTATTTGTGCTGTCTCATGTTTACCAGCCTATTAACCCATTGGTGTTTGTTCTCAGTTCTACGTTATTTGTGCTGTCTCATGTTTACCAGCCTATTAACCCATTGGTGCTTGTTGTCAGTTCTACATTATTTGTGCTGTCTCATGTTTACCAGCCTATTAACCCATTGGTGCTTGTTCTCAGTGCTACATTATTTGTGCTGTCTCATGTTTACCAGCCTATTAACCCATTGGTGCTTGTTCTCAGTGCTACGTTATTTGTGCTGTCTCATGTTTACCAGCCTATTAACCCATTAGTGCTTGTTCTCAGTGCTACGTTATTTGTGCTGTCTCATGTTTACCAGCCTATTAACCCATTAGTGCTTGTTCTCAGTGCTACATTATTTGTGCTGTCTCATGTTTACCAGCCTATTAACCCATTGGTGTTTGTTCTCAGTGCTACATTATTTGTGCTGTCTCATGTTTACCAGCCTATTAACCCATTGGTGCTTGTTCTCAGTGCTACATTATTTGTGCTGTCTCATGTTTACCAGCCTATTAACCCATTAGTGCTTGTTCTCAGTGCTACATTATTTGTGCTGTCTCACGGATACCAGCCTATTAACCCATTAGTGCTTGTTCTCAGTGCTACATTATTTGTGCTGTCTCATGTTTACCAGCCTATTAACCCATTGGTGTTTGTTCTCAGTGCTACATTATTTGTGCTGTCTCATGTTTACCAGCCTATTAACCCATTGGTGCTTGTTCTCAGTGCTACGTTATTTGTGCTGTCTCATGTTTACCAGCCTATTAACCCATTGGTGCTTGTTCTCAGTGCTACATTATTTGTGCTGTCTCATGTTTACCAGCCTATTAACCCATTGGTGCTTGTTGTCAGTTCTACATTATTTGTGCTGTCTCATGTTTACCAGCCTATTAACCCATTGGTGCTTGTTCTCAGTGCTACATTATTTGTGCTGTCTCATGTTTACCAGCCTATTAACCCATTAGTGCTTGTTCTCAGTGCTACATTATTTGTGCTGTCTCATGTTTACGGATACCAGCCTATTAACCCATTAGTGCTTGTTCTCAGTGCTACATTATTTGTGCTGTCTCATGTTTACCAGCCTATTAACCCATTGGTGCTTGTTGTCAGTTCTACATTATTTGTGCTGTCTCATGTTTACCAGCCTATTAACCCATTAGTGCTTGTTCTCAGTGCTACGTTATTTGTGCTGTCTCATGTTTACCAGCCTATTAACCCATTGGTGCTTGTTCTCAGTTCTACATTATTTGTGCTGTCTCATGTTTACCAGCCTATTAACCCATTAGTGCTTGTTCTCAGTGCTACATTATTTGTGCTGTCTCATGTTTACCAGCCTATTAACCCATTGGTGCTTGTTCTCAGTTCTACATTATTTGTGCTGTCTCATGTTTACCAGCCTATTAACCCATTGGTGCTTGTTCTCAGTGCTACGTTATTTGTGCTGTCTCATGTTTACCAGCCTATTAACCCATTAGTGCTTGTTCTCAGTGCTACATTATTTGTGCTGTCTCATGTTTACCAGCCTATTAACCCACTGGTGCTTGTTCTCAGTGCTACATTATTTGTGCTGTCTCATGTTTACCAGCCTATTAACCCATTGGTGCTTGTTCTCAGTGCTACATTATTTGTGCTGTCTCATGTTTACCAGCCTATTAACCCATTGGTGCTTGTTCTCAGTGCTACGTTATTTGTGCTGTCTCATGTTTACCAGCCTATTAACCCATTGGTGTTTGTTCTCAGTGCTACATTATTTGTGCTGTCTCATGTTTACCAGCCTATTAACCCATTGGTGCTTGTTCTCAGTGCTACATTATTTGTGCTGTCTCATGTTTACCAGCCTATTAACCCATTGGTGTTTGTTCTCAGTGCTACATTATTTGTGCTGTCTCATGTTTACCAGCCTATTAACCCATTGGTGCTTGTTCTCAGTTCTACATTATTTGTGCTGTCTCATGTTTACCAGCCTATTAACCCATTGGTGCTTGTTCTCAGTTCTACATTATTTGTGCTGTCTCATGTTTACCAGCCTATTAACCCATTGGTGCTTGTTCTCAGTTCTACATTATTTGTGCTGTCTCATGTTTACCAGCCTATTAACCCATTGGTGCTTGTTCTCAGTGCTACATTATTTGTGCTGTCTCATGTTTACCAGCCTATTAACCCATTGGTGCTTGTTCTCAGTGCTACATTATTTGTGCTGTCTCATGTTTACCAGCCTATTAACCCATTGGTGCATGTTCTCAGTGCTACGTTATTTGTGCTGTCTCATGTTTACCAGCCTATTAACCCATTGGTGCTTGTTCTCAGTGCTACGTTATTTGTGCTGTCTCATGTTTACCAGCCTATTAACCCATTGGTGCTTGTTCTCAGTGCTACATTATTTGTGCTGTCTCATGTTTACGGATACCAGCCTATTAACCCATTGGTGCTTGTTCTCAGTGCTACGTTATTTGTGCTGTCTCATGTTTACCAGCCTATTAACCCATTGGTGCTTGTTGTCAGTTCTACATTATTTGTGCTGTCTCATGTTTACCAGCCTATTAACCCATTGGTGCTTGTTCTCAGTTCTACATTATTTGTGCTGTCTCATGTTTACCAGCCTATTAACCCATTGGTGCTTGTTCTCAGTGCTACATTATTTGTGCTGTCTCATGTTTACCAGCCTATTAACCCATTGGTGTTTGTTCTCAGTGCTACATTATTTGTGCTGTCTCATGTTTACCAGCCTATTAACCCATTGGTGCTTGTTCTCAGTGCTACATTATTTGTGCTGTCTCATGTTTACAGATACCAGCCTATTAACCCATTGGTGCTTGTTCTCAGTGCTACGTTATTTGTGCTGTCTCATGTTTCCCAGCCTATTAACCCATTGGTGCTTGTTCTCAGTGCTACATTATTTGTGCTGTCTCATGTTTACCAGCCTATTAACCCATTGGTGCTTGTTCTCAGTGCTACATTATTTGTGCTGTCTCATGTTTACCAGCCTATTAACCCACTGGTGCTTGTTCTCAGTGCTACATTATTTGTGCTGTCTCATGTTTACCAGCCTATTAACCCATTGGTGCTTGTTCTCAGTGCTACATTATTTGTGCTGTCTCATGTTTACCAGCCTATTAACCCATTGGTGCTTGTTCTCAGTGCTACATTATTTGTGCTGTCTCATGTTTACCAGCCTATTAACCCATTGGTGCTTGTTCTCAGTGCTACATTATTTGTGCTGTCTCATGTTTACCAGCCTATTAACCCATTGGTGTTTGTTCTCAGTGCTACATTATTTGTGCTGTCTCATGTTTACCAGCCTATTAACCCATTGGTGTTTGTTCTCAGTGCTACATTATTTGTGCTGTCTCATGTTTACCAGCCTATTAACCCATTGGTGTTTGTTCTCAGTGCTACATTATTTGTGCTGTCTCATGTTTACCAGCCTATTAACCCATTGGTGCTTGTTCTCAGTGCTACATTATTTGTGCTGTCTCATGTTTACGGATACCAGCCTATTAACCCATTAGTGCTTGTTCTCAGTGCTACATTATTTGTGCTGTCTCATGTTTACCAGCCTATTAACCCATTGGTGCTTGTTCTCAGTGCTACATTATTTGTGCTGTCTCATGTTTACGGATACCAGCCTATTAACCCATTAGTGCTTGTTCTCAGTGCTACGTTATTTGTGCTGTCTCATGTTTACCAGCCTATTAACCCATTGGTGCTTGTTCTCAGTGCTACGTTATTTGTGCTATCTCATGTTTACCAGCCTATTAACCCATTAGTGCTTGTTCTCAGTGCTACATTATTTGTGCTGTCTCATGTTTACCAGCCTATTAACCCATTGGTGCTTGTTCTCAGTGCTACATTATTTGTGCTGTCTCATGTTTACCAGCCTATTAACCCATTGGTGCTTGTTCTCAGTGCTACGTTATTTGTGCTGTCTCATGTTTACCAGCCTATTAACCCATTGGTGCTTGTTCTCAGTGCTACATTATTTGTGCTGTCTCATGTTTACCAGCCTATTAACCCATTGGTGCTTGTTCTCAGTGCTACATTATTTGTGCTGTCTCATGTTTACCAGCCTATTAACCCATTGGTGCTTGTTCTCAGTGCTACATTATTTGTGCTGTCTCATGTTTACCAGCCTATTAACCCATTGGTGTTTGTTCTCAGTTCTACGTTATTTGTGCTGTCTCATGTTTACCAGCCTATTAACCCATTGGTGCTTGTTGTCAGTTCTACATTATTTGTGCTGTCTCATGTTTACCAGCCTATTAACCCATTGGTGCTTGTTCTCAGTGCTACATTATTTGTGCTGTCTCATGTTTACCAGCCT
Source organism: Bombina bombina (assembly GCF_027579735.1). Taxonomy (NCBI): domain Eukaryota; kingdom Metazoa; phylum Chordata; class Amphibia; order Anura; family Bombinatoridae; genus Bombina; species Bombina bombina. The sequence goes on along the minus strand of NC_069502.1, from coordinate 49,034,068 downwards.
ATTAACCCATTAGTGCTTGTTCTCAGTGCTACGTTATTTGTGCTGTCTCATGTTTACCAGCCTATTAACCCATTAGTGCTTGTTCTCAGTGCTACATTATTTGTGCTGTCTCATGTTTACCAGCCTATTAACCCATTGGTGTTTGTTCTCAGTGCTACATTATTTGTGCTGTCTCATGTTTACCAGCCTATTAACCCATTGGTGCTTGTTCTCAGTGCTACATTATTTGTGCTGTCTCATGTTTACCAGCCTATTAACCCATTAGTGCTTGTTCTCAGTGCTACATTATTTGTGCTGTCTCACGGTTACCAGCCTATTAACCCATTGGTGCTTGTTCTCAGTGCTACATTATTTGTGCTGTCTCATGTTTACCAGCCTATTAACCCATTAGTGCTTGTTCTCAGTGCTACGTTATTTGTGCTGTCTGTCTCATGTTTACCAGCCTATTAACCCATTGGTGCTTGTTGTCAGTTCTACATTATTTGTGCTGTCTCATGTTTACCAGCCTATTAACCCATTGGTGCTTGTTCTCAGTGCTACATTATTTGTGCTGTCTCATGTTTACCAGCCTATTAACCCATTTGTGCTTGTTCTCAGTGCTACATTATTTGTGCTGTCTCATGTTTACCAGCCTATTAACCCATTAGTGCTTGTTCTCAGTGCTACATTATTTGTGCTGTCTCATGTTTACCAGCCTATTAACCCATTAGTGCTTGTTCTCAGTGCTACATTATTTGTGCTGTCTCATGTTTACCAGCCTATTAACCCATTGGTGCTTGTTGTCAGTTCTACATTATTTGTGCTGTCTCATGTTTACCAGCCTATTAACCCATTAGTGCTTGTTCTCAGTGCTACGTTATTTGTGCTGTCTCATGTTTACCAGCCTATTAACCCATTGGTGCTTGTTCTCAGTTCTACATTATTTGTGCTGTCTCATGTTTACCAGCCTATTAACCCATTAGTGCTTGTTCTCAGTGCTACGTTATTTGTGCTGTCTCATGTTTACCAGCCTATTAACCCATTGGTGCTTGTTCTCAGTTCTACATTATTTGTGCTGTCTCATGTTTACCAGCCTATTAACCCATTGGTGTTTGTTCTCAGTGCTACATTATTTGTGCTGTCTCATGTTTACCAGCCTATTAACCCATTGGTGCTTGTTCTCAGTGCTACATTATTTGTGCTGTCTCATGTTTACCAGCCTATTTAACCCATTCGGTGCTTGTTCTCAGTGCTACGTTATTTGTGCCCTGTCTCATGTTTACCAGCCTATTAACCCATTGGTGCTTGTTCTCAGTGCTACATTATTTGTGCTCGTCTCATGTTTAACCAGCCTATTAACCCATTGGTGCTTGTTCTCCAGTGCTACGTTATTTGTGCTGTCTGTCTCATGTTTACCAGCCTATTAACCCATTGGTGTTTGTTCTCAGTGCTACATTATTTGTGCTGTCTCATGTTTACCAGCCTATTAACCCATTGGTGTTTGTTCTCAGTGCTACATTATTTGTGCTGTCTCATGTTTACCAGCCTATTAACCCATTGGTGTTTGTTCTCAGTGGCTACATTATTTGTGCTGTCTCATGTTTACGGATACCAGCCTATTAACCCATTAGTGCTTGTTCTCAGTGCTACATTATTTGTGCTGTCTCATGTTTACCAGCCTATTAACCCATTGGTGCTTGTTCTCAGTGCTACATTATTTGTACTGTCTCATGTTTACGGATACCAGCCTATTAACCCATTGGTGTTTGTTCTCAGTGCTACATTATTTGTGCTGTCTCATGTTTACCAGCCTATTAACCCATTAGTGCTTGTTCTCAGTGCTACATTATTTGTGCTGTCTCATGTTTACGGATACCAGCCTATTAACCCATTAGTGCTTGTTCTCAGTGCTACATTATTTGTGCTGTCTCATGTTTACCAGCCTATTAACCCATTGGTGCTTGTTCTCAGTGCTACATTATTTGTGCTGTCTCATGTTTACCAGCCTATTAACCCATTGGTGCTTGTTCTCAGTGCTACATTATTTGTGCTGTCTCATGTTTACCAGCCTATTAACCCATTGGTGCTTGTTCTCAGTGCTACAGTTATTTGTGCTGTCTCATGTTTACCAGCCTATTAACCCATTGGTGCTTGTTCTCAGTGCTACATTATTTGTGCTGTCTCATGTTTACCAGCCTATTAACCCATTGGTGTTTGTTCTCAGTTCTACGTTATTTGTGCTGTCTCATGTTTACCAGCCTATTAACCCATTGGTGCTTGTTCTCAGTGCTACATTATTTGTGCTGTCTCATGTTTACCAGCCTATTAACCCATTGGTGCTTGTTCTCAGTGCTACATTATTTGTGCTGTCTCATGTTTACCAGCCTATTAACCCATTAGTGCTTGTTCTCAGTGCTACGTTATTTGTGCTGTCTCATGTTTACGGATACCAGCCTATTAACCCATTAGTGCTTGTTCTCAGTGCTACATTATTTGTGCTGTCTCATGTTTACCAGCCTATTAACCCATTGGTGTTTGTTCTCAGTGCTACATTATTTGTGCTGTCTCATGTTTACCAGCCTATTAACCCATTGGTGCTTGTTCTCAGTGCTACATTATTTGTGCTGTCTCATGTTTACCAGCCTATTAACCCATTAGTGCTTGTTCTCAGTGCTACATTATTTGTGCTGTCTCACGGATACCAGCCTATTAACCCATTAGTGCTTGTTCTCAGTGCTACATTATTTGTGCTGTCTCATGTTTACCAGCCTATTAACCCATTGGTGTTTGTTCTCAGTGCTACATTATTTGTGCTGTCTCATGTTTACCAGCCTATTAACCCATTGGTGCTTGTTCTCAGTGCTACGTTATTTGTGCTGTCTCATGTTTACGGATACCAGCCTATTAACCCATTAGTGCTTGTTCTCAGTGCTACATTATTTGTGCTGTCTCATGTTTACCAGCCTATTAACCCATTGGTGCTTGTTGTCAGTTCTACATTATTTGTGCTGTCTCATGTTTACCAGCCTATTAACCCATTAGTGCTTGTTCTCAGTGCTACGTTATTTGTGCTGTCTCATGTTTACCAGCCTATTAACCCATTGGTGCTTGTTGTCAGTTCTACATTATTTGTGCTGTCTCATGTTTACCAGCCTATTAACCCATTAGTGCTTGTTCTCAGTGCTACATTATTTGTGCTGTCTCATGTTTACCAGCCTATTAACCCATTGGTGCTTGTTCTCAGTTCTACATTATTTGTGCTGTCTCATGTTTACCAGCCTATTAACCCATTAGTGCTTGTTCTCAGTGCTACATTATTTGTGCTGTCTCATGTTTACCAGCCTATTAACCCATTGGTGCTTGTTCTCAGTTCTACATTATTTGTGCTGTCTCATGTTTACCAGCCTATTAACCCATTGGTGCTTGTTCTCAGTGCTACGTTATTTGTGCTGTCTCATGTTTACCAGCCTATTAACCCATTGGTGCTTGTTCTCAGTGCTACATTATTTGTGCTGTCTCATGTTTACCAGCCTATTAACCCACTGGTGCTTGTTCTCAGTGCTACATTATTTGTGCTGTCTCATGTTTACCAGCCTATTAACCCATTGGTGCTTGTTCTCAGTGCTACATTATTTGTGCTGTCTCATGTTTACCAGCCTATTAACCCATTGGTGCTTGTTCTCAGTGCTACGTTATTTGTGCTGTCTCATGTTTACCAGCCTATTAACCCATTGGTGTTTGTTCTCAGTGCTACATTATTTGTGCTGTCTCATGTTTACCAGCCTATTAACCCATTGGTGCTTGTTCTCAGTGCTACGTTATTTGTGCTGTCTGTCTCATGTTTACGGATACCAGCCTATTAACCCATTGGTGCTTGTTCTCAGTGCTACGTTATTTGTGCTGTCTCATGTTTACCAGCCTATTAACCCATTGGTGCTTGTTGTCAGTTCTACATTATTTGTGCGGTCTCATGTTTACCAGCCTATTAACCCATTGGTGCTTGTCTCTGTTCTATCATTATTTGTGCTGTCTCATGTTTACCCAGCCTATTAACCCATTGGTGCTTGTTCTCAGTGCTACATTATTTGTGCTGTCTCATGTTTACCAGCCTATTAACCCATTGGTGCTTGTTCTCAGTGCTACGTTATTTGTGCTGTCTCATGTTTACCAGCCTATTAACCCATTGGTGTTTGTTCTCAGTGCTACATTATTTGTGCTGTCTCATGTTTACCAGCCTATTAAACCCATTGGTGCTTGTTCTCAGTGCTACATTATTTGTGCTGTCTCATGTTTACCAGCCTATTAACCCATTGGTGCTTGTTCTCAGTGCTACATTATTTGTGCTGTCTCATGTTTACCAGCCTATTAACCCATTGGTGCTTGTTCTCAGTGCTACATTATTTGTGCTGTCTCATGTTTACCAGCCTATTAACCCATTGGTGTTTGTTCTCAGTGCTACGTTATTTGTGCTGTCTCATGTTTACCAAGCCTATTAACCCATTAGTGCTTGTTCTCAGTGCTACGTTATTTGTGCTGTCTCATGTTTACCAGCCTATTAACCCATTGGTGCTTGTTCTCAGTGCTACATTATTTGTGCTGTCTCATGTTTACCAGCCTATTAACCCATTGGTGTTTGTTCTCAGTGCTACGTTATTTGTGCTGTCTCATGTTTACCAGCCTATTAACCCATTAGTGCTTGTTCTCAGTGCTACGTTATTTGTGCTGTCTCACTGTTTACCAGCCTATTAACCCATTGGTGCTTGTTCTCAGTGCTACTTTATTTGTGCTGTCTCATGTTTACCAGCCTATTAACCCATTGGTGTTTGTTCTCAGTGCTACGTTATTTGTGCTGTCTCATGTTTACCAGCCTATTAACCCATTGGTGCTTGTTCTCAGTTCTACATTATTTGTGCTGTCTCATGTTTACCAGCCTATTAACCCATTGGTGCTTGTTCTCAGTGCTACGTTATTTGTGCTGTCTCATGTTTACCAGCCTATTAACCCATTGGTGCTTGTTCTCAGTGCTACATTATTTGTGCTGTCTCATGTTTACGTACCAGCCTATTAACCCATTGGTGCTTGTTCTCAGTGCTACGTTATTTGTGCTGTCTCATGTTTACCAGCCTATTAACCCATTAGGTGCTTGTTCTCAGTGCTACATTATTTGTGCTGTCTCATGTTTACCAGCCTATTAACCCATTGGTGCTTGTTCTCAGTGCTACGTTATTTGTGCTGTCTCATGTTTACCAGCCTATTAACCCATTGGTGCTTGTTCTCAGTGCTACATTATTTGTGCTGTCTCATGTTTACCAGCCTATTAACCCATTAGTGCTTGTTCTCAGTGCTACAGTTATTTGTGCTGTCTCATGTTCGGATACCAGCCTATTAACCCCATTGGTGCTTGTTCTCAGTGCTACATTATTTGTGCTGTCTCATGTTTACCAGCCTATTAACCCATTGGTGCTTGTTCTCAGTGCTACTTTATTTGTGCTGTCTCATGTTTAACCAGCCTATTAACCCATTGGTGCTTGTTGTCAGTGCTACATTATTTGTGCTGTCTCATGTTTTACCAGCCTATTAACCCATTGGTGCTTGTTCTCAGTGCTACATTATTTGTGCTGTCTCATGTTTACCAGCCTATTAACCCATTGGTGCTTGTTCTCAGTGCTACATTATTTGTGCTGTCTCATGTACGGTACCAGCCTATTAACCCATTAGTGCTTGTTCTCAGTGCTACATTATTTGTGCTGTCTCATGTTTACGGACAGCCTATTAACCCATTGGTGCTTGTTCTCAGTGCTACATTATTTGTGCTGTCTCATGTTTACCAGCCTATTAACCCATTGGTGCTTGTTCTCAGTGCTACATTATTTGTGCTGTCTCATGTTTACCAGCCTATTAACCCATTGGTGTCTTGTTCTCAGTGCTACATTATTTGTGCTGTCTCATGTTTACCAGCCTATTAACCCATTGGTGCTTTGTTCTCAGTGCTACGTTATTTGTGCTGTCTCATGTTTACCAGCCTATTAACCCATTTGGTGCTTGTTCTCAGTGCTACATTATTTGTGCTGTCTCATGTTTACCAGCCTATTAACCCATTGGTGCTTGTTCTCAGTGCTACATTATTTGTGCTGTCTCATGTTTACGGATACCAGCCTATTAACCCATTAGTGCTTGTTCTCAGTGCTACATTATTTGTGCTGTCTCATGTTTACGGATACCAGCCTATTAACCCATTGGTGCTTGTTCTCAGTGCTACATTATTTGTGCTGTCTCATGTTTACCAGCCTATTAACCCATTGGTGCTTGTTCTCAGTGCTACGTTATTTGTGCTGTCTCATGTTTACCAGCCTATTAACCCATTGGTGTTTGTTCTCAGTGCTACATTATTTGTGCTGTCTCATGTTTACCAGCCTATTAACCCATTGGTGCTTGTTCTCAGTGCTACGTTATTTGTGCTGTCTCATGTTTACCAGCCTATTAACCCATTGGTGCTTGTTCTCAGTGCTACGTTATTTGTGCTGTCTCATGTTTACCAGCCTATTAACCCATTGGTGCTTGTTCTCAGTGCTACATTATTTGTGCTGTCTGTCTCATGTTTACCAGCCTATTAACCCATTAGTGCTTGTTCTCAGTGCTACATTATTTGTGCTGTCTCATGTTTACCAGCCTATTAACCCATTGGTGTTTGTTCTCAGTGCTACATTATTTGTGCTGTCTCATGTTTACCAGCCTATTAACCCATTGGTGCTTGTTCTCAGTGCTACATTATTTGTGCTGTCTCATGTTTACCAGCCTATTAAACCCATTGGTGCTTTGTTCTCAGTGCTACATTATTTGTGCTGTCTCATGTTTACGACCAGCCTATTAACCCATTAGTGCTTGTTCTCAGTGCTACGTTATTTGTGCTGTCTCATGTTTACGGATACAGCCTATTAACCCATTGGTGCTTGTTCTCAGTGCTACGTTATTTGTGCTGTCTCATGTTTACCAGCCCTATTAACCCATTGGTGCTTTGTTCTCAGTGCTACATTATTTTGTGCTGTCTCATGTTTACCAGCCTATTAACCCATTGGTGCTTGTTCTCAGTGCTACATTATTTGTGCTGTCTCATGTTTACCAGCCTATTAACCCATTGGTGTTTGTTCTCAGTGCTACGTTATTTGTGCTGTCTCATGTTTTACCAGCCTATTACCCATTGGTGTTTTGTTCTCAGTTCTACATTATTTGTGCTGTCTCATGTTTACGGATACCAAGCCTATTAAACCATTAGTGGCTTGTTCTCAGTGCTACGTTATTTGTGCTGTCTCATGTTTACCGGATACCAGGCCTATTAACCCATTGGTGCTTGTTCTCAGTGCTCGTTAATTTGTGCTGTCCATGTTTACCAGCCTATTAACCCCATTGGTGTTTGTTCTCAGTGCTAATTATTTGTGCTGTCTCATGTTTACCAGACTATTAACTACCCATTGGTGCTTGTTCTCAGTGCTACATTATTTGTGCTGTCTCATGTTTACGGATACCAGCCTATTAACCCATTAGTGCTTGTTCTCAGTGCTACGTTATTTGTGCTGTCTCATGTTTACGGATACCCAGCCTATTCAACCCATTAGTGCTTGTTCTCAGTGCTACATTATTTGTGCTGTCTCATGTTTACCAGCCTATTAACCCCATTGGTGCTTGTTCTCAGTGGCTACATTATTTGTGCTGTCTCTGTTTACCAGCCTATTTAACCCATTGGTGCTTGTTCTCAGTGCTACGTTATTTGTGCTGTCTCATGTCTTACCAGCCTATTAACCCATTGGTGCTTGTTCTCAGTGCTACATTATTTGTGCTGTCTCATGTTTACCAGCCTATTAAACCCATTGGTGCTTGTTCTCAGTGCTACATTATTTGTGCTGTCTCATGTTCTCAGGATACCAGCCTATTAACCCATGGTGCTTGTTCTCAGTGCTACATTATTTGTGCTGTCTCATGTATACGGATACCAGCCTATTAACCCATTGGTGCTTGTTCTCAGATGCTACATTATTTGTGCAGTCTCATGTTTCCCAGCCTATTAACCATTGGTGTATGTTCTCAGTGCTACAATTATTTGTGCTGTCTCATGTTTACAGCCTATTAACCCATTGGTGTTTGTTCTCAGTTCTACGTTATTTGTGCTGTCTCATGTTTACCAGCCTATTAACCATTGGTGCTTTGTTGTCAGTGCTACATTATTTGTGCTGTCTCATGTTTACCAGCCTATTAACCCATTGGTGCTTGTTCTCAGTGCTACATTATTTGTGCTGTCTCATGTTTACCAGCCTATTAACCCATTGGTGCTTGTTCTCAGTGCTACGTTATTTGTGCTGTCTCATGTTTACCAGCCTATTAACCCATTGGTGCTTGTTCTCAGTGCTACATTATTTGTGCTGTCTCATGTTTACCAGCCTATTAACCCATTGGTGCTTGTTCTCAGTGCTACATTATTTGTGCTGTCATCATGTTTACCAGCCTATTAACCCATTGGTGCTTGTTCTCAGTGCTACATTATTTGTGCTGTCTCATGTTTACCAGCCTATTAACCCATTGGTGCTTGTTCTCAGTGCTACGTTATTTGTGCTGTCTCATGTTTACCAGCCTATTAACCCATTGGTGCTTGTTCTCAGTGCTACATTATTTGTGCTGTCTCATGTTTACCAGCCTATTAACCCATTGGTGCTTGTTCTCAGTGCTACGTTATTTGTGCTGTCTCATGTTTACCAGCCTATTAACCCATTGGTGCTTGTTCTCAGTGCTACATTATTTGTGCTGTCTCATGTTTACCAGCCTATTAACCCATTGGTGCTTGTTCTCAGTGCTACATTATTTGTGCTGTCTCATGTTTACGGATACCAGCCTATTAACCCATTGGTGCTTGTTCTCAGTGCTACATTATTTGTGCTGTCTCATGTTTACCAGCCTATTAACCCATTGGTGTTTGTTCTCAGTGCTACGTTATTTGTGCTGTCTCATGTTTACCAGCCTATTAACCCATTAGTGCTTGTTCTCAGTGCTACGTTATTTGTGCTGTCTCATGTTTACCAGCCTATTAACCCATTGGTGCTTGTTCTCAGTGCTACATTATTTGTGCTGTCTCATGTTTACCAGCCTATTAACCCATTAGTGCTTGTTCTCAGTGCTACATTATTTGTGCTGTCTCATGTTTACCAGCCTATTAACCCACTGGTGATTGTTCTCAGTGCTACATTATTTGTGCTGGTCTCATGTTTTACCAGCCTATTAACCATTGTGCTTGTTCTCAGTGCTACATTATTTGTGCTGTCTCATGTTTACCAGCCTATTAACCCATTGGTGTTGTTCTCAGTGCATACATTATTTGTGCTGTCTCATGTTTACGCAGCCTATTAACCCATTGGTGATTGTTCTCAGTTCTACATTATTTGTGCTGGTCTCAGTTTACCAGCCTATTAACCCATTAGGTGCTTGTTCTCAGTGCTACGTTATTTGTGCTGTCTCCTTGTTTTACGATACCAGCCTATATAACCCATTAGTGCTTGTTCTCAGTGCTACGTTATTTGTGCTGTCTCATGTTTACCAGCCTATTAACCCCATTGGTGCTTGTTCTCAGTTCTACTTTATTTGTGCTGTCTCATGTTTACCAGCCTATTAACCCCATTGGTGCTTGTTTCAGTGCTACATTCTTTGTGCTGTCTCATGTTTACCAGCCTATTAACCCATTGGTGCTTGTTCTCAGTGCTACGTTATTTGTGCTGTCTCATGTTTACCAGCCTATTAACCCATTGGTGCTTGTTCTCAGTGCTACGTTATTTGTGCTGTCTCATGTTTACCAGCCTATTAACCCATTAGTGCTTGTTCTCAGTGCTACGTTATTTGTGCTGTCTCATGTTTACCAGCCTATTAACCCATTAGTGCTTGTTCTCAGTGCTACATTATTTGTGCTGTCTCATGTTTACCAGCCTATTAACCCATTGGTGTTTGTTGTCAGTGCTACATTATTTGTGCTGTCTCATGTTTACCAGCCTATTAACCCATTGGTGTTTGTTGTCAGTGCTACATTATTTGTGCTGTCTCATGTTTACCAGCCTATTAACCCATTGGTGTTTGTTCTCAGTGCTACATTATTTGTGCTGTCTCATGTTTACCAGCCTATTAACCCATTGGTGCTTGTTCTCAGTGCTACATTATTTGTGCTGTCTCATGTTTACGGATACCAGCCTATTAACCCATTGGTGTTTGTTGTCAGTGCTACATTATTTGTGCTGTCTCATGTTTACCAGCCTATTAACCCATTGGTGTTTGTTCTCAGTGCTACGTTATTTGTGCTGTCTCATGTTTACCAGCCTATTAACCCATTGGTGCTTGTTCTCAGTTCTACATTATTTGTGCTGTCTCATGTTTACCAGCCTATTAACCCATTGGTGCTTGTTCTCAGTGCTACATTATTTGTGCTGTCTCATGTTTACGGATACCAGCCTATTAACCCATTGGTGCTTGTTCTCAGTGCTACATTATTTGTGCTGTCTCATGTTTACCAGCCTATTAACCCATTGGTGCTTGTTCTCAGTGCTACATTATTTGTGCTGTCTCATGTTTACCAGCCTATTAACCCATTGGTGCTTGTTCTCAGTGCTACATTATTTGTGCTGTCTCATGTTTACGGATACCAGCCTATTAACCCATTAGTGCTTGTTCTCAGTGCTACATTATTTGTGCTGTCTCATGTTTACGGATACCAGCCTATTAACCCATTGGTGCTTGTTCTCAGTGCTACATTATTTGTGCTGTCTCATGTTTACCAGCCTATTAACCCATTGGTGCTTGTTCTCAGTGCTACATTATTTGTGCTGTCTCATGTTTACCAGCCTATTAACCCATTAGTGCTCTGTTCTCAGTGCTACGTTATTTGTGCTGTCTCATGTTTACCAGCCTATTAACCCATTGGTGTTTGTTCTCAGTGCTACATTATTTGTGCTGTCTCATGTTTACCCAGCCTATTAACCCATTGGTGCTTGTTCTCAGTGCTACGTTTTTGTGCGGTCTCATGTTTTACCAGCCCTATTAACCCATTGGTGCTTGTTCTCAGTGCTACATTATTTGTGCTGTCTGTCTCATGTTTACCAGCCTATTAACCCATTAGTGCTTGTTCTCAGTGCTACATTATTTGTGCTGTCTCATGTTTACCAGCCTATTAACCCATTGGTGTTTGTTGTCAGTGCTACATTATTTGTGCTGTCTCATGTTTACCAGCCTATTAACCCATTGGTGCTTGTTCTCAGTGCTACATTATTTGTGCTGTCTCATGTTTACCAGCCTATTAACCCATTGGTGTTTGTTCTCAGTTCTACATTATTTGTGCTGTCTCATGTTTACGGATACCAGCCTATTAACCCATTAGTGCTTGTTCTCAGTGCTACGTTATTTGTGCTGTCTCATGTTTACCAGCCTATTAACCCATTGGTGTTTGTTCTCAGTGCTACATTATTTGTGCTGTCTCATGTTTACCAGCCTATTAACCCATTGGTGCTTGTTCTCAGTGCTACATTATTTGTGCTGTCTCATGTTTACCAGCCTATTAACCCATTGGTGTTTGTTCTCAGTGCTACGTTATTTGTGCTGTCTCATGTTTACCAGCCTATTAACCCATTGGTGTTTGTTCTCAGTTCTACATTATTTGTGCTGTCTCATGTTTACGGATACCAGCCTATTAACCCATTGGTGCTTGTTCTCAGTGCTACGTTATTTGTGCTGTCTCATGTTTACCAGCCTATTAACCCATTGGTGTTTGTTCTCAGTGCTACATTATTTGTGCTGTCTCATGTTTACCAGACTATTAACCCATTGGTGCTTGTTCTCAGTGCTACATTATTTGTGCTGTCTCATGTTTACGGATACCAGCCTATTAACCCATTAGTGCTTGTTCTCAGTGCTACATTATTTGTGCTGTCTCATGTTTACGGATACCAGCCTATTAACCCATTAGTGCTTGTTCTCAGTGCTACGTTATTTGTGCTGTCTCATGTTTACGGATACCAGCCTATTAACCCATTAGTGCTTGTTCTCAGTGCTACGTTATTTGTGCTGTCTCATGTTTACGGATACCAGCCTATTAACCCATTAGTGCTTGTTCTCAGTGCTACATTATTTGTGCTGTCTCATGTTTACCAGCCTATTAACCCATTGGTGCTTGTTTTCAGTGCTACATTATTTGTGCTGTCTCATGTTTACCAGCCTATTAACCCATTGGTGCTTGTTCTCAGTGCTACGTTATTTGTGCTGTCTCATGTTTACCAGCCTATTAACCCCATTAGTGCTTGTTCTCAGTGCTACGTTATTTGTGCTGTCTCATGTTTACCAGCCTATTAACCCATTGGTGCTTGTTCTCAGTGCTACATTATTTGTGCTGTCTCATGTTTACCAGCCTATTAACCCATTGGTGCTTGTTCTCAGTGCTACATTATTTGTGCTGTCTCATGTTTTACGGATACCAGCCTATTAACCCATTGGTGCTTGTTCTCAGTGCTACATTATTTGTGCTGTCTCATGTTTACGGATACCAGCCTATTAACCCATTGGTGCTTGTTCTCAGTGCTACGTTATTTGTGCTGTCTCATGTTTACCAGCCTATTAACCCATTAGTGCTTGTTCTCAGTGCTACGTTATTTGTGCTGTCTCATGTTTACCAGCCTATTAACCCATTAGTGCTTGTTCTCAGTGCTACATTATTTGTGCTGTCTCATGTTTACCAGCCTATTAACCCATTGGTGCTTGTTCTCAGTGCTACATTATTTGTGCTGTCTCATGTTTACCAGCCTATTAACCCATTGGTGTTTGTTCTCAGTGCTACGTTATTTGTGCTGTCTCATGTTTACCAGCCTATTAACCCATTGGTGTTTGTTCTCAGTGCTACATTATTTGTGCTGTCTCATGTTTACCAGCCTATTAACCCATTGGTGCTTGTTCTCAGTTCTATGTTATTTGTGCTGTCTCATGTTTACCAGCCTATTAACCCATTGGTGCTTGTTCTCAGTGCTACATTATTTGTGCTGTCTCATGTTTACCAGCCTATTAACCCATTGGTGCTTGTTCTCAGTGCTACGTTATTTGTGCTGTCTCATGTTTACCAGCCTATTAACCCATTGGTGCTTGTTCTCAGTGCTACATTATTTGTGCTGTCTCATGTTTACCAGCCTATTAACCCATTGGTGCTTGTTCTCAGTGCTACATTATTTGTGCTGTCTCATGTTTACAGATACCAGCCTATTAACCCATTGGTGCTTGTTCTCAGTGCTACATTATTTGTGCTGTCTCATGTTTACCAGCCTATTAACCCATTGGTGTTTGTTCTCAGTGCTACATTATTTGTGCTGTCTCATGTTTACCAGCCTATTAACCCATTGGTGCTTGTTCTCAGTGCTACATTATTTGTGCTGTCTCATGTTTACGGATACCAGCCTATTAACCCATTAATGCTTGTTCTCAGTGCTACATTATTTGTGCTGTCTCATGTTTACGGATACCAGCCTATTAACCCATTGGTGCTTGTTCTCAGTGCTACATTATTTGTGCTGTCTCATGTTTACGGATACCAGCCTATTAACCCATTGGTGCTTGTTCTCAGTGCTACGTTATTTGTGCTGTCTCATGTTTACCAGCCTATTAACCCATTGGTGTTTGTTCTCAGTGCTACATTATTTGTGCTGTCTCATGTTTACCAGCCTATTAACCCATTGGTGCTTGTTCTCAGTTCTATGTTATTTGTGCTGTCTCATGTTTACCAGCCTATTAACCCATTGGTGCTTGTTCTCAGTGCTACATTATTTGTGCTGTCTCATGTTTACCAGCCTATTAACCCATTGGTGCTTGTTCTCAGTGCTACGTTATTTGTGCTGTCTCATGTTTACCAGCCTATTAACCCATTGGTGCTTGTTCTCAGTGCTACATTATTTGTGCTGTCTGTCTCATGTTTATCAGCCTATTAACCCATTAGTGCTTGTTCTCAGTGCTACATTATTTGTGCTGTCTCATGTTTCCCAGCCTATTAACCCATTGGTGTTTGTTCTCAGTGCTACATTATTTGTGCTGTCTCATGTTTACCAGCCTATTAACCCATTGGTGCTTGTTCTCAGTGCTACATTATTTGTGCTGTCTCATGTTTACCAGCCTATTAACCCATTGGTGTTTGTTCTCAGTTCTACATTATTTGTGCTGTCTCATGTTTACGGATACCAGCCTATTAACCCATTAGTGCTTGTTCTCAGTGCTACGTTATTTGTGCTGTCTCATGTTTACGGATACCAGCCTATTAACCCATTGGTGCTTGTTCTCAGTGCTACGTTATTTGTGCTGTCTCATGTTTACCAGCCTATTAACCCATTGGTGTTTGTTCTCAGTGCTACATTATTTGTGCTGTCTCATGTTTACCAGCCTATTAACCCATTGGTGCTTGTTCTCAGTGCTACATTATTTGTGCTGTCTCATGTTTACGGATACCAGCCTATTAACCCATTGGTGCTTGTTCTCAGTGCTACATTATTTGTGCTGTCTCATGTTTACGGATACCAGCCTATTAACCCATTGGTGCTTGTTCTCAGTGCTACGTTATTTGTGCTGTCTCATGTTTACCAGCCTATTAACCCATTAGTGCTTGTTCTCAGTGCTACATTATTTGTGCTGTCTCATGTTTACCAGCCTATTAACCCATTGGTGCTTGTTCTCAGTGCTACATTATTTGTGCTGTCTCATGTTTACCAGCCTATTAACCCATTGGTGCTTGTTCTCAGTGCTACGTTATTTGTGCTGTCTCATGTTTACCAGCCTATTAACCCATTAGTGCTTGTTCTCAGTGCTACGTTATTTGTGCTGTCTCATGTTTACCAGCCTATTAACCCATTGGTGCTTGTTCTCAGTGCTACATTATTTGTGCTGTCTCATGTTTACGGATACCAGCCTATTAACCCATTGGTGCTTGTTCTCAGTGCTACATTATTTGTGCTGTCTCATGTTTACGGATACCAGCCTATTAACTCATTGGTGTTTGTTCTCAGTGCTACGTTATTTGTGCTGTCTCATGTTTACCAGCCTATTAACCCATTGGTGCTTGTTCTCAGTGCTACATTATTTGTGCTGTCTCATGTTTACCAGCCTATTAACCCATTGGTGCTTGTTCTCAGTGCTACGTTATTTGTGCTGTCTCATGTTTACAGATACCAGCCTATTAACCCATTGGTGCTTGTTCTCAGTGCTACATTATTTGTGCTGTCTCATGTTTACCAGCCTATTAACCCATTGGTGTTTGTTCTCAGTGCTACATTATTTGTGCTGTCTCATGTTTACCAGCCTATTAACCCATTGGTGTTTGTTGTCAGTGCTACATTATTTGTGCTGTCTCATGTTTACCAGCCTATTAACCCATTGGTGCTTGTTCTCAGTGCTACA
Organism: Bombina bombina; assembly: GCF_027579735.1. Lineage (NCBI taxonomy): Eukaryota > Metazoa > Chordata > Amphibia > Anura > Bombinatoridae > Bombina > Bombina bombina. Next base: position 49,018,648 of record NC_069502.1, on the reverse strand, counting down.
TTATTTGTGCTGTCTCATGTTTACCAGCCTATTAACCCATTGGTGCTTGTTCTCAGTGCTACATTATTTGTGCTGTCTCATGTTTACCAGCCTATTAACCCATTGGTGTTTGTTCTCAGTGCTACATTATTTGTGCTGTCTCATGTTTACGGATACCAGCCTATTAACCCATTGGTGCTTGTTCTCAGTGCTACATTATTTGTGCTGTCTCATGTTTACGGATACCAGCCTATTAACCCATTAGTGCTTGTTCTCAGTGCTACGTTATTTGTGCTGTCTCATGTTTACCAGCCTATTAACCCATTGGTGCTTGTTCTCAGTTCTACATTATTTGTGCGGTCTCATGTTTACCAGCCTATTAACCCATTGGTGTTTGTTCTCAGTGCTACATTATTTGTGCTGTCTCATGTTTACCAGCCTATTAACCCATTGGTGCTTGTTCTCAGTTCTACATTATTAGTGCGGTCTCATGTTTACCAGCCTATTAACCCATTGGTGTTTGTTCTCAGTGCTACATTATTTGTGCTGTCTCATGTTTACCATCCTATTAACCCATTGGTGCTTGTTCTCAGTGCTACATTATTTGTGCTGTCTCATGTTTACCAGCCTATTAACCCATTGGTGCTTGTTCTCAGTGCTACATTATTTGTGCTGTCTCATGTTTACCAGCCTATTAACCCATTGGTGCTTGTTCTCAGTGCTACATTATTTGTGCTGTCTCATGTTTACCAGCCTATTAACCCATTGGTGTTTGTTCTCAGTGCTACATTATTTGTGCTGTCTCATGTTTACCAGCCTATTAACCCATTGGTGCTTGTTCTCAGTGCTACATTATTTGTGCTGTCTCATGTTTACCAGCCTATTAACCCATTGGTGCTTGTTCTCAGTGCTACATTATTTGTGCTGTCTCATGTTTACCAGCCTATTAACCCATTGGTTCTTGTTCTCAGTGCTACATTATTTGTGCTGTCTCATGTTTACCAGCCTATTAACCCATTGGTGCTTGTTCTCAGTTCTACATTATTTGTGCTGTCTCATGTTTACCAGCCTATTAACCCATTGGTGCTTGTTCTCAGTTCTACATTATTTGTGCTGTCTCATGTTTACCAGCCTATTAACCCATTGGTGCTTGTTCTCAGTTCTATGTTGTTTGTGCTGTCTCATGTTTACCAGCCTATTAACCCATTGGTGCAGGAGACACGTGCTGCCCCTCTATCCGGTCACCAGATGGTTAACCACTGTGCAAGAACAATGAGTCTATCCAGTCTAAAAAGGGTTAATAACGGTTCAACAATTCCTGTAGGAAACATTTTTCTTTCATTATTCAGATAGAGAATACAATTTTACAAAAGTTTCCAATTTGCTTCCATTATAAAATTTGCTTTGTTCTCGTGTTATTCTTTGTTGAAGAGATACCTAGGTAGGTGTCGTGCACATGCCTGAAGCACTACATGACAGGAAATAGTGATGCCATCTAGTGCTCTTGCGAATGTATAACATTGTTACAGAAATGCTGCCATATAGTTCCGCAGACACGTGCACACACTTGTGCTTACAGCCCTGCTTTTCAACAAAGGATAACAAGAAACAAAGACACATTGATAGAAGTAAATGGGAAAGTTGTTTAATATGATGCGATATGTTCTATCTGAATTATGAAAGCCATATTTTGATTTTTAGGCCTCTTAACCTCTGGAGACAAATTGTTGTGAACTTGGTCGCAGCTAAAATAAAGAAGCCATGGAGAATTTTCTGTAGAAGAATAAATCAGTATTATGATTGATACAACTGCTTCAGTTCTTTATTTAAATACAACTATAAAACAGGTGAGCCCTAAAGGGTAGATCAGTATTTACCAGTAGATCTGTATGTGCTGCTGACCGGTAGATCTGTATGTGCTGCTGACCGGTAGATCTGTATGTGCTGCTGACCGGTAGATCTGTATGTGCTGCTGACCGGTAGATCTCTATGTGCTGCTGACCGGTAGATCTCTATGTGCTGCTGACCGGTAGATCTCTATGTGCTGCTGACCAGTAGATCTCTATGTGCTGCTGACCGGTAGATCTCTATGTGCTGCTGACCGGTAGATCTCTAGGTTCTGCTGACCAGTAGATCTCCATGTGCTGCTGACCACCAGTAGATCTCTATGTGCTGCTGACCAGTAGATCTCTATGTGCTGCTGACCCGTAGATCTCTATGTGCTGCTGACCAGTAGATCTCTATGTGCTGCTGACCCGTAGATCTCTATGTGCTGCTGACCACCAGTAGATCTCTATGTGCTGCTGACCAGTAGATCTCTATTGTGTGATTTCCCATGTCCCTCTCATTCACTAGTGATAATATGAGCTTGAGATAAAAGAAATGTATGGATGTGTTTTGCTAAGAATATGCTGCACCTCTACAGTGGTTTCAAATAAAAAAAGGTTCATTTAGTGCAAGAATATTAATCCCTGTGTTAAAAAAAGAACAATTTCGCACACAAGCTCAGATTTTCTTATGCTGAGCACGTGTAGGTGACACAGACACATTTCATGAAACAGTAGATCCGGTCTCACTTAAAGGGACAGTCTAATCAAATTTTAAATTTTATGATTGAGATAGTAATTTTAAACAACTTTTCAATTTACTTTTATCATCAAATTTGCTTTGTTCTCTTGGTATTCTTTGTTGAAAGCTAAACCCTAGATAGGCTCATATGCTAATGTCTAAGTCTTTAAGGACTGCCTCTTATCTGAATGCATTTGACAGTTTTTCACAACTAGACAGTGTTAGTTCATGTGTGCCATAAAGACAACATTGTGCTCACGCCCATGAAGTAACTTATGAGGGGGCACTGATTGGCTAAAATGCAAGTCTGTCATAAGAACTGAAATAAGGGGCACTCTGCAGAGGCTTAGGTACAAGGTAATTACATAGGTAAAATGTATATTGATATAACTGTGTTGGTTATACAAAACTGGGGAATGGGTAATAAAGGGATTATCTATCTTTTTAAACAATAAAAATTCTGGAGTAAACTGTCCCTTTAAGTACGGGCACTGGACAGCCTTTCTATAAAACATTTTCAATGGATTTCATTATTTTAATATACAATATATATGTATGTATGTGTAGATCTGAATCATAATAATCTGTAAATAGTGAGTGTGATGATAAATCTTCAGTCTTCGTTAGTCGTTAGTCCTTCTCTCTGTCACATTATTCAGACATATCAGGTCCCACTCCCAGTGCTCCGGCATAGAGTCGAGATCTCATAGGCCACTTCTAAAACACAAATAGAAATGCAGAAATATAACATTTCAGTCAAAAGACTTATAACATGTCAGGCAAAGACTTATAACATGTTTCAAATAGGGCATGCAATTTTAAACAACTTTCCAATTTACTTGTATCACCAATTTTGCTTTGTTCTCTTGGTATCAGGGGCGAAACTACAGGGGGTGCAGAGGTCGCACCCCCTGTAGGTACTGAATAAGCCTGAATAACTCCTGAAATAACTCAAATATCCTTATGTATTTGATCCTTTTTTAGTTTGATCCCTTTGCTAAGAAGCAGAGCTAAACAGATCTCTTTAAATACCCTCAGAAAGATAGGGTGGGGTCCCTCCTAATTGCTCACCTATGCAAACAATCTAATTGTTATCTAATTGCAATACTAAAAACCAGAATACAAAAGAATGTAAATTAACTCAAACCTTTAACTATTCAATTTCTGTAGTGAAACTAATTCACAGTTCAGGTCTACCACCTATAAAAAAACAAAATATAAAGTTAATAGAAATACAAAATATATTGTCTGAAAGTACAAACTATTCAAGTAACAACAATTTAAAAGAGAAATGTTATATACCTTTCTGAAATAACTCAAATATCCTTATACATTCTCAAAGATATTAGGTCTCAGCTGTTAGGAAAAAAAAAATGCAGGCAAATGCTTTGGTTTAGACCCTGGACAGCACTTGCTGATTGGTGTCTACATTTAGCTTTTCAAATAAACATACCAAAAGAATGAAGAAAAATTGATAATAGGAGTAAATTAGAAACTTGCTTAAAATTGCATGCTCTATCCAAATCCAAAATTGGGGTTTAGTATCCCTTTAAGTCAGTGATCTTAAAGTACCTGCCCAGGGGCCATATTCGGCCCTCAAGATTTTTTTATCTGGCCTTTCCTTGTTTATTCAGTAAGTTATTAATTTGGCCCCATCAATGTTTAAGGGTTCTAAGAGGTGTAACTAGTCAATGTTCTATATAGGCACTCACAAGATAAATATAAAGACAAACATGCATTGCAGACTCCCATTATGCACTGCTCGGATAAATGTTTTATTCTGTTGCAGAATGATCACTTGGCACTCACAAGATAAATAATATACACTGTGTTTGTTTATTATAGACAACAGCTTCTATAGCTTCTAAAAATATATCTATGCAATATTAATTTTTAATAAAGTGTTATAGTGTGTATTTACTGTAAATATTTTACATTCCAATGTTCTGTACACAGAGGACTATGTTATTTTTTAAGTAGATATTCCTATACATATGTGTGTTTTATGTATATGTGTTTTGGGACACTTTTTTTGTTTCGTAAAAAAAAAACCCGTTAACCAGAGCTCTGAGGTCACGCTAACCCGACTCGTTAAATTGAATTGCACTCAAGAGATCACATTTAATTCCAACTTGAAATACAAACACGCACAAATACCCACAATATTCCCCTTCTTGCGTGTGTGTAACTATTAGCGCTCCACTCGTAATCTAGCCGTATGTGTTTAACCCTTGCAAAAGGGTTAAACACATAGTAAGAGTACAGCTGGTCCCAAGTGGAAACTGCTGCTGACCCAATCAGCAGCGCTAGTTGCACAACTCTACTCTGTTACTAGCACTGCTGATTGGCTCACTGGCAGTTTTGACTTGGAACCTTCAACATTCTGCGGGCCCTGAGCTGTACTTCTACTATGTATTTAACCCCTTTGCAGCTGTTAAACACATAGATGTGCTGAGTCGCTAAAATTAAAATGACATGGTCCAGCCAATCAGAGCTTGTCATTTTGTGAGTATTATGGCCTTTAATAAAATGAGTAGAGGGCTCTAATAGTTGCCACTATAAATAAATCCTGCTTCTATTTACAGTGACTTACAGACAACTAGTGAAATGTTTTGTGGGTTGTTACCTTTATGGGGTGCAGATACCCAGGGCCTCGCAGCATCTGAGAGCTGTCCGCTAACCTCCCATCTTGGTCCAGTGTATGTGTAAGGTGGGCAATGTAGCTTGTTGCCAAGACCAGCACATCCAGCTTTGACAGTTTGGTGTCTGGGGGGACAGAGGGAAGTGCAGCCTGCAAGGACAGAAACGCCTGTCGCAAGGTACGGACTCTGCTCCTCTCCCTGGCAGCGTTTTCGGGGAGCTGCTGTACTGGGTTTGTGGTGTTATCCTCAGAGCTTGGCAATTCCTGGTCAACAGCATAGACAAAAGGAAGGTTATAGTTCACCTCGTACTACTGCTGAGGCATCATATATAATCTTACTTTAGATCATTGTGCTAATCTCTTGTAATATATATATAATCAGTTTGTATGTGCTTTGTAGTCTGTTGTCATGTGCATCTGACTAATAAAGTTGTTTACATAAACAGAATGTGTGCACTTAGAATTCCTTTTAGTAACGGAACCAGTGGCGTATTTAGGTTTTGTGCTGCCCTAGGCACTTAGACACACATACACACACACACATATATATATATTAGAGGTTATAGAAATCAGCGCTAAAAGTGTGAGTGTGCTGTTAGTCTTAATATATCTTCCCATCCACTACTGGAAAATATATATATACAAAAGACACTAGCCAATTAGGCAGCAAACAGTCTCATTCAGTCAAATGTGGCAAGTCTATGGATATGTATTGTTCATTAATATCCACAATGCTAGTTCCTGTGTGCTATGAAGGAGTAGGCTGCTCGTCTGAGAGAAGAAAAATGATCCCCCGCAGGGCAAGGTTCCTCTTAGAGATCTGAAAGAGTATGAGACAAGACAAGCGCCAAGAGGCACACTTCGTGTAATACGTTCAGATCATTTGCTTATAATGTAACAGTGGGAAAATCCGCTCTCACCTGGTTCAACCTCAACGTATGAGGTATATAAAAGGCACTTCTATTAATGTACTCCTGTCCCTTGTGGTCCTCCTTGATGTCCTCAGGTCTCCAATTATTCCTTGGAGTCTGCAGCGTGTCCCTGGAACTCTGCAACCTTTATTTAAACGGGGACTAGGGCATAGGTTCGCAGATCTGCTTTATATGAATTCGTAATAAAGCAGTCCAATCCTTTATGCAGCTCCGTGTAGATGTGTAGGCACAGCGTGCAATGTCAGCGTGTGGCGGGGGCGGAGCCTAACGCGTTTCGTAACCAATGGGTTACTTCATCAGAGGTGTGGGCCGCCCCCCAACCTAGATATATTTATAGGCATTAGTGAGGCTGATTTGCCTCCTGAGTGCCCCTCCGTCGCCATTTTGAATGAGGGCAAGTGGATTTTCTTTCCTTTTGTATGTAAAAGAGTGTGTAATATTACGAGACCACATTATAATATCATAGACATTTCATCCGTTGTATACATGGATTAAATGTTCTGTCAGAGTATGCTAAAGATATTTTATGTCTACATTTCTTAGAGTATGTTAGTCTCCTCACACCTTAGTATCATATACCAAATTGTCTCAGCTAGAAATCATGCCAGCTGTTATATTAACATAAGAAAATATTATCATTAAAACACAGTTACAAATTTCACACAGACAGATAAAATATATATATAACATTTAGAACCTTTTAAAAGTACATTATAAAGGAACATATAAAAAGATTATATTTAATAAGGTTACCTGTTGTTATAACAGGACCTATTTAAAAACCGCTGCTAGCTTGTGGAACGTTAAGAAGTTTTTTTATTTTCAGATTTAAAACGTATTTTTCTATCTATCACACCCTTTGTATATAAAAATAGATTTTATGCCTTATAAATATATTTCTTATCATTTCTATTAATACGTATATAGGGTGGAAACAATAGAATGCTTTCTTGAACTTTACAGGAAGGCTGCAAGATCAATATATCTGTTTAACCCTTTGGGTTCCAGAGTTTCTAATTTGCGAATCCACATTGTCTCCCGTTTGCGTAATTCTAGGAGTCTGCTACCCCCTCTTTTACCTGGTAGTATGTGGTCTATTGCTTTAATAAAAAAATCATTTTTATTTTTTCCATGAATCTGAGAGAAATGAGTTATTAGTGAGTTTTTGAGAATACCGGCCTCAATATTTTTCATATGCTCAAGGCAACGGATTTTAAGACCTCGTGTCGTGCGCCCAATATACCTTTTGGGATTGCTACATGTGCATTCTAACATATAGACCACGAAGTCTGATTTGCAGTTTAATAGGCCTTTAATGGGGTAGTTATCTCCCTTTATCCCACTGTCAATATATTTATTATACTTTTTCTCCTTATGTGTGTGTGCACAACAGACGCAATTCTTTCTATAGCACTTATAGAAGCCTTGTAGATTCGTGATCTTACCACTACCTTTTTTCTTTGTCAGTTGTGTGTCACTAGGTGCCAGAAAATTCTTCAAATTTTTGTTTTTCTTATATGTAACATTTGGTCTATTTCCTATAGTTTCCTTAAGTATGGGGTCATTTTTTAGTATTGACTAATTATTTTGTAGTATATTTTTGATTTTCCAGTGTCCTTCATTAAATGTAGTTACAAAGTTAATTCTATTATCCCTTTTGTGTCTGGCAGTATTTTTACTTCTATTATTCTCATCGGAAACCGATTTATCTAAACTAGTATCTTTTCCTTGTATAAGTGTCTGTCTGTCCAGTTTAATTGCTTTTTCATAAGCACCCTGGACTGTCTCTATAGGATAATGTTTCTCTACAAACTTATCTTTCAGAGTTTGTGCTTCTAATTTAAAGTTATTGATATCGGTGCAGTTACGTCTCAGCCTTTGAAACTGCCCTAAGGGGATGTTTTCTATCCACTTCGGGTGGTGGCTGCTTCTTGCATCTAGATAGCCATTTGTATCTGTAGATTTCCTATAGAGTTTACTACATATATTTCCCTCAGAAATATATAGCGTAACGTCTAGAAAGTCAATAGAGGACTCTTCTAATCTTTGGGTGAACTTGAGGTTCATACAATTTGTATTTAACTCTTGTACAAAGGTGTTCCATAATTCCACTTCACCATCCCAAATAACTAGAATGTCATCTATGAACCGATGCCATCGGATTATGTTTTTATATTTAAACTTAGAATCTTCATAGATCATATCCTCCTCAAAGACTCCCATGTACAGGTTCGCAAAATTGAGCGCGAATTTAGTGCCCATTGCGGTCCCTGTGCACTGTAGGTAAAAATTTCCTTCAAATTTGAAGTAATTGTTTTTTAGGATATACCTGATGGATTCTAGTATGAAATTTCTCTGTATAGGTGCAATTTGATTTGTCATGTTTAAAGATCTTTTGATAGCATCAATCCCACATTCATGTGGGATTGATGTATATAGCGCCGTTACATCTAAGGTAGCCCATTTATACGTGGGCTTCCATTCTAGGCCCTCTATAATTTGTAGGAGGTGAGGAGTGTCTCTCAAGTATGACTTTAAATTTACAACCATTGGTCTAAGAAATAGGTCCACATATTCTGAGAGTCTAGATGTGAGAGAATCTATTCCCGAGATAATTGGTCTCCCGGGAGGTTTCTCTAGACTCTTGTGGATTTTTGGTAGGTAATAAAATATTGCCGTCTTTGGTTCGTCATTTGCTAGATATTTCCTCTCTCTTTCAGACAGTACTCTATTTTGATAGCCACTATTGATAAGTTCTGTATATGATCTTATAAATACGGAGGTAGGATCACTCCTAAGTGTTACATATGTGGTGGTATCTGACAGCTGACTTATTGCTTCCTCCAAATAGTCTATCCTATCTAGGATTACAATCCCTCCTCCCTTATCGGCTTCACGAATTATAATTTGTTCATTGTCCATTAATGTTTTTAGGACATTTTTTTCTTTTATACTTAGGTTATAATTATGGATCTTATAGTTGTTGCACAGATCCATACAATCTTGAGTGACCTTGTCTTTGAACTGACTGATATATTTACCCTGTGATTGAACCGGGAAGAATATGGACTTTGGTCGTAAGCCACTATTGATTATTTTAAAATCTTCTATTGTTTCAGAATCATTATTGGGTTCTAATTGAGTCTGAAAGTTATTTCCACTCTCATTTTCTAAGTCCATTAGGGCTTCTAGTGTTTCCATGTCTGTCTGTGTCAGGCTATCAGAATTTTGTAGCCTCTTTTCTTTTTCAAAGTGTCTGACTAGTGTGAGTTTTCGTATGAATTTGTTTATGTCAATGAAAAGCTCAAACGGGTTAGGTTTCTGAGTTGGTGCAAAGGATAGGCCCCTTTTTAGTAGACTTGCCTCCTCTAGGCTTAGTGTATGTTTGGAGAGGTTAAAGATTTTAATAGTCTCTTCTTTTGTAACTTTTGTGGATTCACAAATTAGAAACTCTGGAACCCAAAGGGTTAAACAGATATATTGATCTTGCAGCCTTCCTGTAAAGTTCAAGAAAGCATTGTCAAGGTATTTGAAATATTATTAAATAATATATAGAAATATATTTAACTTTATCTAATAAATCTGTGGATGTGAACATGGTCTGTAGGACAAAGGATTAGATCTCCCCCACTCCAATTGCACAGGAGACATTCTTGGCTGAAAGGAGAACAAAGGATTATCTCTGGCAGATCTCACACACTCAATATGTTAAATTATGCAATTGTATAATTTAGCAAGGAACTAAAATATAACAGTTTCAGGATACAGGCAAATATATGGAGACGAAATGTCTGAATTACCCTTTTGGAACTGATCAAAATCATGGAGAGGCAGCTTTTATGCACATGGTGTTAATTTTTAAATCCACGTCTGCACTGCTGGCTAAACAGGAAATATGCTGCATTAAGACTTTTACAACTACTCGTGGATTGACCCCATGTGGTGAGTATGAGACAAAAAGTCTGGCAACTGAAGTTACTGAAAAGTTAGAATGTTAGGATAATACAGTGAAGGCCCATGACTTACATTATGATTTCAAAACAACTATATATATTTTAATGGATATTAGATGTATATTTATGTGATATCAAACATTAACATCTAAATATATATATATATGGAAAGTAAAAGATTGAATGATATATATATATATATATATATATATATATATATATATATTTTGAAGGCATGAATATCTTAGCCTCTGTGTGTTTAAGAACATGAATAGATGTTTATGGACCTGAAGAGAAGTGATTATTAACATTTATTTTTATTTCAGATCGACATAAACAGGATTTATGTATTCAGGAAGAAATACACAGAAATGTCACATACTATATCTGGGTGGATGCAAATATCAGGAGTTTTAAATACTACCAATCTGGAGATATAAAAATAAGCTGTTATTTGCAAAGAAATGCCAGAATACTGATAAAATTATAATGCATTTTAAGCTAATAATTAGCAGTGTTAAATTACCTTAATATAATAAAATGTTAATAATATAACATATTTGGTATCAGAATAATCAGAAAAAAATAACCTAATATTAACCATCTGTAATTGGGGTTATATATGATTAATGCAGAGAGTGTGATCTGATTAAATAACCATTTTATAAAAAAAAAAAAAATTAACTTGCTTAAAAATGTCAGAAATGCTGTATTGTATTGCTATGTTGTACTGTATGCTGCCACCTAGTGTTATGATGCGGAATTGCAACCATGAGATGATTGGTTGTTGCAAAGAATGCATTTCCTTGACAACACATTTACCAAATAAACCAATCCATGTTCAGTTGCAAAGAACTAATCCAAGACAAGGCCGTGGGCGTTTCCAATATTCACCAATGACTGATAAATAATCAAAAAGGGGAGGGGTGAGATCAGATGATTTAACCCCAGCATAGAGACTAAGAAGAGGTTGTGTTATTTTGATCCAGAAAGGAGTAACTGCGGCAGTTATTAATCAAAAGCACACACCTACCATATGGACTCCATATGCTTTACCCCAATTTTGAATTTCTGAGGTGAATTGGATCTGTTGCAAAACATTGGGAACCGGATTGCTGTTTATTTGGGTGATGTATATAAAAGTTTTATTATAAGATAAGTTATATGCATAGTCAATTTGTATTTAATAGATTTAAAGAAACAGTGTGTTTTAGTTAGCATTTCACAGCCTATATATATATTGTTTAAATCTGCGTCTGATTGACCAAGTAACTCATCTATGCAAGTTCTGATATTGTCAGTTAATTTTGTATTAGGATAAATTGCAGTTAAATAGCAGAATATATATATTATCCTATTGTTTTATAAACACTGTTTAGAATTGTATTGCTTGGATGTTAAAGGTTTTTAGTCCCATTGTGTTAAATAAATAAAAGGCTGAATTGTGAAGGTATATTTTTCTGGGTTTTGTAAGAAGGATAGCATATCTTAAGAGTTGGTTTTAACGCATATAAACTTTTATTTAGTTTCCTTTTACTGCAAATATACTCCAATATGTTTATGGATATTAACTAAATAAAAGAATTCAGATATTTATATTAATTGTATGGTCTAGTAGGTGCATGGTTGATAAGGGTTACTATTTCTTTGTATTTTGTTTATAACCCTGCCATAAACTTATATATATTATTTGGATAGCACTGCTAAGATTTTCATAAATATACTGACATAATAATTGGAGGCACTTTTTCTGAGATTTATTAATATTCCATCATAATTGATATAATATATTTGTAAGTAAATAGAAATTATTATAAAAGAGAAAAAAAAAAAAAAAAAATTCATATTTCGATATTAATATTTTGAAGATATAATTTTTTTTTTGAAAAGTTGAAATATTAATTTTCATATTTCGAGATTGACATTAATATCTTGAAATATTATTAAAGATTAATTTTGAAAAATTAATAAAAATATTAATTTTTCATATTTCAAAATTAATCAAAAATATTGATTTTTCATATTTTCAAAGTTAATCAAAAATATTAATTTCTCATATTTTGGAATATTAATTTTTCATATTTCAAAATTAATAATATTTTTTTTTTTTTTTTGAAATATAAAAATTTTCCTTCTCTCTTTTTATTGGCAAAAATTGTATTAGCGTTTTAGTTTAACTAAGTACTAAACCAATATAATAATGTCCGTAGCCAGAAGTGACTCATTTAATTCTATACATAGCAATGAAAATGGTCCCATAACCATACCTATTACTAAAGGTCAGGTCCTTAAGAAAGATATCTTAAGTTACCTTAAAGGGAAGTTTAATATTGCGGGTGAATTAAATGATTTTATGGATACGCTTGAAACTAGGGTGTCACCTAGCCCCCTCAATTTGGAGTCTAACAAGAGGACTTATGCAGAGGTGGCCAGTCAAAACAGGCCATCTCCACAGAGGTTTAATTCTGCCCCTCCCCCTACACAGGTTGAGGCGCAGGGAGACTATAACCAAAGTGGGGGACATAATCAGGTGAATAATTACTCACAAAGAGAATACTCACCAAATAATTGGTATCCGCGCAAGGGTAGATACAATAGACGGCGAAGATATTCTCAGGGTAACCAGACACCCCAGGTATATAATGCTCCCCAAAGTACTAATGCTGAACAAGCTGAACCCCAGGGGCAACCACGCCAGAATAGAAATAGTGGCCCTGATTCTGAGGGAACCCAATGGTCCAGGAATCAGTACAATGGGGCACCAAGAGATAGGCCCAGGGGTAGAGGTAACTTGTACAATCAGGTAGATATGCTGTTTACCCAATTAAATCGGTTGAGCGAACAAATCGCTAATATGAGTCAAAAATCTACGGCTCAGCAACCGAACAATACTTTTTTAGGGGTACAGCCAGTGGTCAGCAGTGGACCACAGGCACAGTCATAAATACTGCAGTATCACCTGAAGGGGAGGGTAGAGATATACAAACTGTAATAATAAATATCAATGATACTAATCATGTTATCTCCCCACAGACCGGAAACGGACGATTTGGCCGTGATGACAAGCAACCTCATCCGGGAAAAGTTAACAAATCTCTTCCCTTGCAGCTCTCTCCTAACCTTATCTCCACAGATGCAGTACAAAAGAATCCAACCAACCCTGTCATAGAGGAAACAGGTAGGTATGAAGGTTCCTCTGCATCGAATGACACAGCGAATTCAGGTAAAACGTGGCGAAGCCCACAGATGTACAAGAATGCAAATTTTATGTGTGAAATGTTAGAAACTGCAGGAAGATATTATGTACTAGTTGAGCTGCAAGATTCAGTCTCCAACCCTATCAGGGGATTACTTGACACTGGGTCACAGGCAACTATCTTATCCCACAGGTACTACACACAGCTAAATGAGCTAACACCCCACAAACCTAAAATAAAAGAATTTGACGGTTCTCTAATAGGTGTTGGGGGTGACTCCCTAAAAGTCTACGGTACTGCCTGGTTAAAATTTAAATTGGGGAACAGGGTCATAAGACACCCTGTCATTATAGTGGATCTGCCAACTGATCGTTTAATTATTGGTAGTGATCTCCTGAAACGATTAAGCACCATAATTGATTGCATAAATAATGTAATTTGGTCGCAAGTTAAACGGCCTATCAATTATGAAAAATCTGGTACATCTCGCGCCCGACATAGCTGTCACGTGGTGGAAGAGAAACCAGATGCTGTGGAGATTCATTTCAGGAATAACCCTACACCTGAAATCACTATTCTACAAATAGATGATCAGACTCCTTTTAGTGGCTCTGATGGTAATACTTTTAAAATATCGCCTGGAAAGATAGCGAATATTTCCCTAGATGGCGATGTATTAACCATAGCACTCCACAAGGGGGATCATAAAATCCCTAAGGGGGGAGGCCACACTCAATACCTCACAGGGATTGAGAGAGTTAAAGAGGATCTATTTATCCCTATACAAGTGCATGACCTTGGTAAAACCAAGTATGCTAAAATAAATTTAAAACAGGAAGCTAGCTATATAAGCGAAGGTTTATTAGCGCAAATAGCTGAACCTAAAGTGATTAAATATCTTTCTCCCCAAGACCACTGTGTCAACGGCCTGGATGACAGGTCTGAAAGCTATAACATCACAGCTAAGTGCTTATTATCTATCTCTATTGGTAATAAGTCAGTGAAGCACCTGTTTTTAGTTTTATATACTCCCCATAATCAAATATACATTGGCAATGATATCTTACATAGATATGCCATACAAATAGATTTGATTAATTCTTGCCTCTGGAGCAGGTTAAAGGGGGACCCTGAAGTATTTCAGGATGAAAATGCAGCCCTGAAATCAAACCAGCAATTGCCATATGCTGTGAATATGCAGGTATCTAGCGATGTTATAATTCCTGCTGGGGCTGATAAATTTCTTTTACCCTTACAGGTAAAGAGAGGTCAGAAATTAAAAACTTCTGAAACACTGATTTGCCTCTCCCATAGAATACAAAATCTGGGTGTCACAGTGACTTACACTCCTATGGTGAATATTGGAACTGTTCCAATACATATTATTGTGCATAACATGACCCCACAGGATATAACATTATCCAAGGGAACTACCTTAGGATATGCACTGGAATCAAGTTATTACACTTTTGGATTCCAGAATAATGTAATTGGGCTAATACCTGAAGGATACCTAACTGAAGAACAATTAATAGAACAATCCTTTGCATCTATGCCAGAGGGTCTATTTAATATTCAGTCTATTTATCCCTTCAGCTCAGAGGAAGGCATCTGTAAAATTGAAGAAGCCTCTCTAGTGTTTGATCAGCCAATCAAACAGCAAGATTACCCCAATACCCAGAGTCATGGGAGCAATGTAAATTATAATCAAGGGGATCTCACCTCTAGACTGGAAGAAGCCTATGAAATAGGACAGCCTGAAATCTTTCCAGGATTTCAGCAAATAGTCGAAGAGCAAATATCCTTAGCTAATGGCTGTTCCAGCGATGATGAACGCCAACAGCTGCGAGAACTCCTAATGGAATACAAGGATATTTTCGCTAAGGACTCTTATGACTGTGGTACCACAGATTTGCACATTGCAAGAATACAAACAGATCCTAATGCGCCACCTGTATTTGTCAAACAATACAGACTTCCCTTAGCCTCATATGATTCTCTTGCAGAGATCATAAGGAATTTGGAAGAAAGAGGTATTATCAGACAGGTGCACAGCTCTTACAATAATCCTATTCTAGGTGTCCTTAAGCCCAATGGACAATGGCGTTTGTGTGCTGACTTAAGACAGCTAAACAAACGAGTATACATGTCTGGCTGGCCTGTACCATACATTGACCAGTGCCTAGCACAAATGCAGGGATCCAAAATATTCACTGCCATTGATTGTGCACAGGGATATTGGACCATAAAGGTACATGAGGAGGACCAGTATAAGCTGGCATTCTCTTTCCAAAAGGTCCAATATGCATTCCAGAGACTTCCATTTGGATACATAAATTCTGGACATGAATTTGCTGTATTCATGCATAAGGCTATGCCTGACGCACTGGAAAGGGGGACCTTATCTTATGTTGATGATGTTTTAATCAAAAGCACCGACTTTGAAAAACACATCACAGAACTTAAACACGTCCTCAGCCAACTTAAAAGGGCAGGTGTCAAATTATCCCTGCAAAAAGCTCAATGGTGCCGCACTCGTGTAAACTTCTTGGGACATGAAGTTACCTCTGAAGGATTAAATCCCCAGAAGAAAAAGGTAGAAGCGATAGTGAATTCTAAAAACCCAACTAACTTAAAGGAATTGAGATCATTCCTGGGTATGACAAATTATTCTCGCAAATTCATTGATAATTATGCGGAATTAACTAAACCACTACTACTTCTTCTGAAGAAAGATGTGAAATGGCACTGGAGTGAGTCTCAAGAGACAGCCATCAGAGAGCTGAAGAGAAAACTCACTCAAGCACCTTGCTTAGCGTACCCTGAAGGTGGCAAACCTTTCTACTTAGAAACAGGGTACACAGATGTAAGCATGAGTGCTGTTTTATACCAAAAGCATGATAATTTGAACAAAGCCATTGCTTATGCGAGTAAAAATCTATCCCCAGTAGAAATAAAATTTAGCAATTGCGAAAAAGCCCTCTTATCTACTGTATGGGCTCTACAAAATTTCCGCAGCTATATACAGGGCGAGAAAATTATTGTAGAAACGGCCCACCAGCCTTTGCTATTTTTGCAAAGTGAGAGAATAAGAGATGGGAATTTGTCTAATAGCCGCATAACAGCGTGGACTCTTTCCTTGCAAGGCTGGCCATTAGAAATTCGCTACAAGCAGAATAAAAAGAATCCAGTCGCACAAGGGCTTGCTGAGCTCCACGACTGTACTGCTAGAGATCCTGGGGAAGAATTATCAGAAGATGATTTTCTGGAGGAACAATTGCTTTCCCCATATAAAATGTACAATGAGGACCATTGTCAAACATTACCTTGGGTATATGTTGATGGTTGTTCTTACCATGCCACTATTGATAATGAGCGCAGATTAGTCGCTGGCATTGGTATAACTGGGGCAAATGGATTCCCAAATATATCTATAGGTTTCAACATTGGACCAAGATCAAGTCAGGTTGCAGAACTAACTGCTGTTTTCAAAACCATTGAAATGGCTATTGAACATAGTATTAATGAATTTGTGATCATAACTGACTCAAATTATGTGCGTGACAGCTTTGTTGAATACCTGCCAACTTGGAAAAGAAATGGCATGCAGAAAAGCAATCACAAACCAGTCAAGCATGGCAAATTGTTCTGCGAGATTGATAATCTGGTAGTATCCAATGATTTAACCATACACTGGAAAAAGACCAAGGGTCATTCCAGAGTTCTAGGTGCTGATAAGGAAGGCAATGACCTTGCGGATTCATTAGCCAAACAAGGAGCCATAACTGGAGAACTCCTTAATATTGACCATTTAATGGGTGCAATTCAGGTAGAAGCCATTACCAGAAACCAGGCAAAACAACAGAGTGAGCCTAACTTGGTACAATGGAGTCAGGATTCTCCTAGTGAGGACCTGATCACTAGTCAAAAAGAAGACCCCATTGTAGGCATCTTCTATAAACACATAGAAGATCCTGAAAGCAACCCCATCTCAAAAGATGATTGCATTGGCAAAGAAGATCTTAGAATCTTAATAAAATCTAAATCACAATTCAAATTACAGGATGGTTTGTTAATTAGAACCTCCAAAACTGGCATCCAGCAGTGGGTAGTACCCACCAAGTTCAGAGGTCTAATGCTCCAACATGCCCATGATGCTCCCACATCTGGACATCGCGGTGCCAAACTCACGTATGAAATATTGCGTGATTATGCTTTTTGGCCACACATGTTGAAAGACGTTCAAACCTACTGTCAAGGGTGTTTAATCTGCCCACAGTTCCAACCCACTGCACCAATGCATAGAGCGCCATTGCAGAAAAGGGGGATGGTAATTCCATGGTCAGATATACAAATTGATTTTATTGGTCCAGTAACAAGGTCATCAAGAGGTAACAAATACATGTTAACAGTGACATGCCTGTTCACTAAATGGGTAGAGTGCATTAGTGCACCTAACAATAGTGCTGAAACATGTGCAGCATTGCTCATCAACCATGTATTTTCCAGATTTGGTTTGCCCCAAAGAATCGAATCAGATCGGGGGACCCACTTCACTAGCGAAGTGATGACAAAAATGTGGAAAATACTAGGGGTTAAAAGAAAGCTCCATATTGCTTATAGAGCTGCCTCAAGTGGTGGTGTAGAGCGTTACAACCAGTCTATTGTTAAAATCCTCAAAAAGTTTGTGAGTGAAACAGGTAAAGACTGGGATGTAAAACTACCTCTAGTCTTAATGGCATTAAGAGCAACTCCAAGTAGTGCTACCAAGATGTCACCTTTTGAACTGATGACTGGTAGAAGAATGGTTCTACCTCAGCATCTGCTGTACCGTACATCAGACCAAAATTTGATAAACGCTGCCAATACACATCAATATGTGGAAAACCTAAGGAAACACCTGCAACATGCCTTTGCATTTGCTCAAAGGAATTTAGAAAGAGCCGCAACTGCCACTAAAACCTATTATGATCTCAAAACATCCAAAAAGGAATATGAAATAAATGATAAAGTTTATCTTTATAACTTTGGAAGAGATCAGGTTAGGGAGAAGAAATTTCTTCCCTCATGGAAAGGTCCTTTTGTCATTACTGACAAAATATCTCCAGTGGCCTATAAAATACGGATCCCCAAAAATGAAGGTTTCATAAATAAATGGGTCCATATCAATCAATTGCGAGCGTGTCATCCCAGATCCCAACTACAAGTCATAGAGGGAAAATGAAGTGTCCTATCCCCAAATGAACTAGAGACATACTATAGTTTAAAGATGCCTAACTGATAAACATGAAGGTTCAAAATTGACAGACTATCTACATAGAAGACTGTCCATGATGTGTACGGTCAACATCCTCACCAAATACCACTAACCTTGATCCAATTCAAATACATGTGTCCTACATATTTTTGAATTGGAAAGGGGGATTTATGTCAAGGTATTTGAAATATTATTAAATAATATATAGAAATATATTTAACTTTATCTAATAAATCTGTGGATGTGAACATGGTCTGTAGGACAAAGGATTAGATCTCCCCCACTCCAATTGCACAGGAGACATTCTTGGCTGAAAGGAGAACAAAGGATTATCTCTGGCAGATCTCACACACTCAATATGTTAAATTATGCAATTGTATAATTTAGCAAGGAACTAAAATATAACAGTTTCAGGATACAGGCAAATATATGGAGACGAAATGTCTGAATTACCCTTTTGGAACTGATCAAAATCATGGAGAGGCAGCTTTTATGCACATGGTGTTAATTTTTAAATCCACGTCTGCACTGCTGGCTAAACAGGAAATATGCTGCATTAAGACTTTTACAACTACTCGTGGATTGACCCCATGTGGTGAGTATGAGACAAAAAGTCTGGCAACTGAAGTTACTGAAAAGTTAGAATGTTAGGATAATACAGTGAAGGCCCATGACTTACATTATGATTTCAAAACAACTATATATATTTTAATGGATATTAGATGTATATTTATGTGATATCAAACATTAACATCTAAATATATATATATATGGAAAGTAAAAGATTGAATGATATATATATATATATATATATATATATATATTTTGAAGGCATGAATATCTTAGCCTCTGTGTGTTTAAGAACATGAATAGATGTTTATGGACCTGAAGAGAAGTGATTATTAACATTTATTTTTATTTCAGATCGACATAAACAGGATTTATGTATTCAGGAAGAAATACACAGAAATGTCACATACTATATCTGGGTGGATGCAAATATCAGGAGTTTTAAATACTACCAATCTGGAGATATAAAAATAAGCTGTTATTTGCAAAGAAATGCCAGAATACTGATAAAATTATAATGCATTTTAAGCTAATAATTAGCAGTGTTAAATTACCTTAATATAATAAAATGTTAATAATATAACATATTTGGTATCAGAATAATCAGAAAAAAATAACCTAATATTAACCATCTGTAATTGGGGTTATATATGATTAATGCAGAGAGTGTGATCTGATTAAATAACCATTTTATAAAAAAAAAAAAAATTAACTTGCTTAAAAATGTCAGAAATGCTGTATTGTATTGCTATGTTGTACTGTATGCTGCCACCTAGTGTTATGATGCGGAATTGCAACCATGAGATGATTGGTTGTTGCAAAGAATGCATTTCCTTGACAACACATTTACCAAATAAACCAATCCATGTTCAGTTGCAAAGAACTAATCCAAGACAAGGCCGTGGGCGTTTCCAATATTCACCAATGACTGATAAATAATCAAAAAGGGGAGGGGTGAGATCAGATGATTTAACCCCAGCATAGAGACTAAGAAGAGGTTGTGTTATTTTGATCCAGAAAGGAGTAACTGCGGCAGTTATTAATCAAAAGCACACACCTACCATATGGACTCCATATGCTTTACCCCAATTTTGAATTTCTGAGGTGAATTGGATCTGTTGCAAAACATTGGGAACCGGATTGCTGTTTATTTGGGTGATGTATATAAAAGTTTTATTATAAGATAAGTTATATGCATAGTCAATTTGTATTTAATAGATTTAAAGAAACAGTGTGTTTTAGTTAGCATTTCACAGCCTATATATATATTGTTTAAATCTGCGTCTGATTGACCAAGTAACTCATCTATGCAAGTTCTGATATTGTCAGTTAATTTTGTATTAGGATAAATTGCAGTTAAATAGCAGAATATATATATTATCCTATTGTTTTATAAACACTGTTTAGAATTGTATTGCTTGGATGTTAAAGGTTTTTAGTCCCATTGTGTTAAATAAATAAAAGGCTGAATTGTGAAGGTATATTTTTCTGGGTTTTGTAAGAAGGATAGCATATCTTAAGAGTTGGTTTTAACGCATATAAACTTTTATTTAGTTTCCTTTTACTGCAAATATACTCCAATATGTTTATGGATATTAACTAAATAAAAGAATTCAGATATTTATATTAATTGTATGGTCTAGTAGGTGCATGGTTGATAAGGGTTACTATTTCTTTGTATTTTGTTTATAACCCTGCCATAAACTTATATATATTATTTGGATAGCACTGCTAAGATTTTCATAAATATACTGACAGCATTCTATTGTTTCCACCCTATATACGTATTAATAGAAATTATAAGAAATATATTTATAAGGCATAAAATCTATTTTTATATACAAAGGGTGTGATAGATAGAAAAATACGTTTTAAATCTGAAAATAAAAAAACTTCTTAACGTTCCACAAGCTAGCAGCGGTTTTTAAATAGGTCCTGTTATAACAACAGGTAACCTTATTAAATATAATCTTTTTATATGTTCCTTTATAATGTACTTTTAAAAGGTTCTAAATGTTATATATATATTTTATCTGTCTGTGTGAAATTTGTAACTGTGTTTTAATGATAATATTTTCTTATGTTAATATAACAGCTGGCATGATTTCTAGCTGAGACAATTTGGTATATGATACTAAGGTGTGAGGAGACTAACATACTCTAAGAAATGTAGACATAAAATATCTTTAGCATACTCTGACAGAACATTTAATCCATGTATACAACGGATGAAATGTCTATGATATTATAATGTGGTCTCGTAATATTACACACTCTTTTACATACAAAAGGAAAGAAAATCCACTTGCCCTCATTCAAAATGGAGACGGAGGGGCACTCAGGAGGCAAATCAGCCTCACTAATGCCTATAAATATATCTAGGTTGGGGGGCGGCCCACACCTCTGATGAAGTAACCCATTGGTTACGAAACGCGTTAGGCTCCGCCCCCCGCCACACGCTGACATTGCACGCTGTGCCTACACATCTACACGGAGCTGCATAAAGGATTGGACTGCTTTATTACGAATTCATGTAAAGCAGATCTGCGAACCTATGCCCTAGTCCCCGTTTAAATAAAGGTTGCAGAGTTCCAGGGACACGCTGCAGACTCCAAGGAATAATTGGAGACCTGAGGACATCAAGGAGGACCACAAGGGACCTTTTATATACCTCATACGTTGAGGTTGAACCAGGTGAGAGCGGATTTTCCCACTGTTACATTATAAGCAAATGATCTGAACGTATTACACGAAGTGTGCCTCTTGGCGCTTGTCTTGTCTCATACTCTTACATATATATACAAATGCACACACAGACACACATATACACACTCGCATCTATCTATTGCTGCAATATATATATAAAACAAATACAGATTTATTGAAACAATACTTCTCCAAACACAATACTAAGGCCTAGATTTAGAGTTCGGCGGTAGCCGTCAAAACCAGCGTTAGAGGCTCCTAACGCTGGTTTTGGCCGCCCGCTGGTATTTGGAGTCAGTGATTAAAGGGTCTAACGCTCACTTTACAGCCGCGACTTTTCCATACCGCAGATCCCCCTACGCCATTTGCGTAGCCTATCTTTTCAATGGGATCTTTCTAACGCTGGTATTTAGAGTCGTTTCTGCAGTGAGCGTTAGAGCTCTAACGACAAGATTCCAGCCGCCTGAAAAAAGCAGGAGTTAAGAGCTTTCTGGCTAACGCCGGTTTATAAAGCTCTTAACTACTGTACCCTAAAGTACACTAACACCCATAAACTACCTATGTACCCCTAAACCGAGGTCCCCCCACATCGCCGCCACTCGATTAAAATTTTTAACCCATAATCTGCCGACCGCCACCTACGTTATACTTATGTACCCCTAATCTGCTGCCCCTAACCCCGCCGACCCCTATATTATATTTATTAACCCCTAACTTGCCCCCCACAACGTCGCCGCAAGCTACTTAAAATAATTAACCCCTAATCTTCCGACCGCAAATCGCCGCCACCTACGTTATCCCTATGTACCCCTAATCTGCTGCCCCTAACATCGCCGACCCCTATGTTATATTTATTAACCCCTAATCTGCCCCCCACAACGTCGCCGACACCTACCTACACTTATTAACCCCTAATCTGCCGAGCGGACCTGAGCGCTACTATAATAAAGTTATTAACCCCTAATCCGCCTCACTAACCCTATCATAAATAGTATTAACCCCTAATCTGCCCTCCCTAACATCGCCGACACCTACCTTCAATTATTAACCCCTAATCTGCCGACCGGAGCTCACCGCTATTCTAATAAATGTATTAACCCCTAAAGCTAAGTCTAACCCTAACACTAACACCCCCCTAAGTTAAATATAATTTTTATCTAACGAAATAAATTAACTCTTATTAAATAAATGATTCCTATTTAAAGCTAAATACTTACCTGTAAAATAAATCCTAATATAGCTACAATATAAATTACATTGATATTATAGCTATTTTAGGATTAATATTTATTTTACAGGTAACTTTGTATTTATTTTAACCAGGTACAATAGCTATTAAATAGTTAAGAACTATTTAATAGTTACCTAGTTAAAATAATTACAAATTTACCTGTAAAATAAATCCTAACCTAAGATATAATTAAACCTAACACTACCCTATCAATAAAATAATTAAATAAACTACCTACAATTACCTACAATTAATCTAACACTACACTATCAATAAATTAATTAAACACAATTGCTACAAATAAATACAATTAAATAAACTATCTAAAGTACAAAAAATAAAAAAGAACTAAGTTACAGAAAATAAAAAAATATTTACAAACATAAGAAAAATATTACAACAATTTTAAACTAATTACACCTACTCTAAGCCCCCTAATAAAATAACAAAGACCCCCAAAATAAAAAATTCCCTACCCTATTCTAAAATACAAAAATTACAAGCTCTTTTACCTTACCAGCCCTGAACAGGGCCCTTTGCGGGGCATGCCCCAAGAATTTCAGCTCTTTTGCCTGTAAAAAAAAACATACAATACCCCCCCCCCAACATTACAACCCACCACCCACATACCCCTAATCTAACCCAAACCCCCTTAAATAAACCTAACACTAATCCCCTGAAGATCTTCCTACCTTGTCTTCACCATCCAGGTATCACCGATCCGTCCTGGCTCCAAGATCTTCATCCAACCCAAGCGGGGGTTGGCGATCCATAATCCGGTGCTCCAAAGTCTTCCTCCTATCCGGCAAGAAGAGGACATCCGGACCGGCAAACATCTTCTCCAAGCGGCATCTTCGATCTTCTTCCATCCGATGACGACCGGCTCCATCTTGAAGACCTCCAGCGCGGATCCATCCTCTTCTTCCGACGACTAGACGACGAATGACGGTTCCTTTAAGGGACGTCATCCAAGATGGCGTCCCTCGAATTCCGATTGGCTGATAGGATTCTATCAGCCAATCGGAATTAAGGTAGGAATTTTCTGATTGGCTGATGGAATCAGCCAATCAGAATCAAGTTCAATCCGATTGGCTGATCCAATCAGCCAATCAGATTGAGCTCGCATTCTATTGGCTGTTCCGATCAGCCAATAGAATGCGAGCTCAATCTGATTGGCTGATTGGATCAGCCAATCGGATTGAACTTGATTCTGATTGGCTGATTCCATCAGCCAATCAGAATATTCCTACCTTAATTCCGATTGGCTGATAGAATCCTATCAGCCAATCGGAATTCGAGGGACGCCATCTTGGATGACGTCCCTTAAAGGAACCGTCATTCGTCGTCTAGTCGTCGGAAGAAGAGGATGGATCCGCGCTGGAGGTCTTCAAGATGGAGCCGGTCGTCATCGGATGGAAGAAGATCGAAGATGCCGCTTGGAGAAGATGTTTGCCGGTCCGGATGTCCTCTTCTTGCCGGATAGGAGGAAGACTTTGGAGCACCGGATTATGGATCGCCAACCCCCGCTTGGGTTGGATGAAGATCTTGGAGCCAGGACGGATCGGTGATACCTGGATGGTGAAGACAAGGTAGGAAGATCTTCAGGGGATTAGTGTTAGGTTTATTTAAGGGGGTTTGGGTTAGATTAGGGGTATGTGGGTGGTGGGTTGTAATGTTGGGGGGGGGGTATTGTATGTTTTTTTTTACAGGCAAAAGAGCTGAAATTCTTGGGGCATGCCCCGCAAAGGGCCCTGTTCAGGGCTGGTAAGGTAAAAGAGCTTGTAATTTTTGTATTTTAGAATAGGGTAGGGAATTTTTTATTTTGGGGGTCTTTGTTATTTTATTAGGGGGCTTAGAGTAGGTGTAATTAGTTTAAAATTGTTGTAATATTTTTCTTATGTTTGTAAATATTTTTTTATTTTCTGTAACTTAGTTCTTTTTTATTTTTTGTACTTTAGATAGTTTATTTAATTGTATTTATTTGTAGCAATTGTGTTTAATTAATTTATTGATAGTGTAGTGTTAGATTAATTGTAGGTAATTGTAGGTAGTTTATTTAATTATTTTATTGATAGTCTAGTGTTAGGTTTAATTATATCTTAGGTTAGGATTTATTTTACAGGTAAATTTGTAATTATTTTAACTAGGTAACTATTAAATAGTTCTTAACTATTTAATAGCTATTGTACCTGGTTAAAATAAATACAAAGTTACCTGTAAAATAAATATTAATCCTAAAATAGCTATAATATCAATGTAATTTATATTGTAGCTATATTAGGATTTATTTTACAGGTAAGTATTTAGCTTTAAATAGGAATCATTTATTTAATAAGAGTTAATTTATTTCGTTAGATAAAAATTATATTTAACTTAGGGGGGTGTTAGTGTTAGGGTTAGACTTAGCTTTAGGGGTTAATACATTTATTAGAATAGCGGTGAGCTCCGATCGGAAGTTTAGGGGTTAATAATTGAAGTTAGGTGTCGGCGATGTTAGGGAGGGCAGATTAGGGGTTAATACTATTTATGATAGGGTTAGTGAGGCGGATTAGGGGTTAATAAGTGTAAGGCTAGGGGTGTTTAGACTCGGGGTACATGTTAGAGTGTTAGGTGCAGACGTAGGAAGTGTTTCCCCATAGGAAACAATGGGGCTGCGTTAGGAGCTGAACGCTGCTTTTTTGCAGGTGTTAGGTTTTTTTTCAGCTCAAACAGCCCCATTGTTTCCTATGGGAGAATCGTGCACGAGCACGTTTTTGAGGCCGGCCGCGTCCGTAAGCAACTCTGGTATCGAGAGTTGCATTTGCGCTAAATATGCTCTACGCTCCTTTTTTGGAGCCTAACGCAGCATTTGTTTGAACTCTCGATACCAGAGTTAAATTTATGGTGCGGCCAGAAAAAAACCCGCGGAGCGTTAACAGCCCTTTTACCGCCAAACTCCAAATCTAGCCGTAAGTGTTTAAAGCCAACATAAGTTAAGGTTAGCTAGCTGAATAACAAAATGTTTCCGAGCCACCTCTAAGCTGTAAGCTCCATTGGCAGTCTCTTATACCCCCTTGGAATCTAAGCTCTTTGGGCACAATCTCCCAATATACCTGTATAATACTTCTAAAATAACTGTAAGCTTCTTACAAATATAGCCATAAAAAGTGCTGCCCCCTCCTAATCTACTACCCTAGGCTAGTGCCTTGGCCAAAATACACCCTGAACAGAACTGATCTTCATAGATATAGAACAATAACAAAACTTGTGTGTCCTGCCACACAATATTACCCACAACAACTTGCTCCTGTCACACAATATTACCCACAACAACTTGCTCCTGTCACACAATATTACCCACAACAACTTGCTCGTCACACAATATTACCCACAACAACTTGCTCCTGTCACACAATATTACCCACAACAACTTGCTCCTGTCACACAATATTACCCACAACAACTTGCTCCTGTCACACAATATTACCAACAACAACTTGCTCCTGTCACACAATATTACCCACAACAACTTGCTCCTGCCACACAATATTACCCACAACAACTTGCTCCTGTTACACAATATTACCCACAACAACTTGCTCCTGTCACACAATATAACCCACAACAACTTGCTCCTGTCACACAATATTACCCACAACAACTTGCTCCTGCCACACAATATTACCCACAACAACTTGCTCCTGTCACACAATATTACCAACAAAAACTTGCTCCTGTCACACAATTTTACCCACAACAACTTGCTCCTGTCACACAATATTACCCACAACAACTTGCTCCTGTCATACAATATTACCCACAACAACTTGCTCCTGCCACACAATATTACCCACAACAACTTGCTCCTGTCACACAATATTACCCACAACAACTTGCTCCTGTCATACAATATTATCCACAACAACTTGCTCCTGTCACACAATATTACCCACAACAACTTGCTCCTGTCACACAATATTACCCACAACAACTTGCTCCTGCCACACAATATTACACACAACAACTTGCTCCTGCCACACAATATTACACACAATAACTTGCTCCTGCCACACAATATTACCCACAACAACTTGCTCCTGTCATACAATATTACCCACAACAACTTGCTCCTGTCACACAATATTACCCACAACAACTTGCGCCTGTCACACAATATTACCCACAACTTGCTCCTGTCACACAATATTACCAACAACAACTTGCTCCTGTCACACAATATTACCCACAACAACTTGCTCCTGTCACACAATATTACCCACAATAACTTGCTCCTGTCACACAATATTACCCACAACAACTTGCTCCTGTCACACTATATTACCCACAACAACTTGCTCCTGTCACACAATATTACCCACAACAACTTGCTCCTGCCACATAATATTACCCACAACAACTTGCTCCTGTCACACAATATTACCAACAACAACTTGCTCCTGTCACACAATATTACCAACAACAACTTGCTCCTGTCACACAATATTACCCACAACAACTTGCTCCTGTCACACAATATTACCCACAACAACTTGCTCCTGTCACACAATATTACCCACAACAACTTGCTCCTGTCATACAATATTACCCACAACAACTTGCTCCTGCCACACAATATTACCCACAACAACTTGCTCCTGTCACACAATATTACCCACAACAACTTGCTCCTGTCACACAATATTACCCACAACAACTTGCTCCTGTCACACAATATTACCCACAAAAACTTGCTCTCATATCTTCTATGGTTATCCATCAAAACTACTAGTAAAACCATTTCATGACCCTACAGCCTTTGTATTTATTTATATCAACGCAAACAAAAACATTCTTCAATTTTAATGACTCTTAAAATATGTTGGTATCATGGCTAATGGGACAGAGAATTTCTATTGTGCATATAAAAGAAAATGATTTCAACATGTTAAAGATATAGTTTGCATAAAAAAATAGTTATACTAGTTAATATGATTTTGATACCAACAGAAGTGTAGCTGTGCCTTAAAGGGACATGAAAACATGTAAAATGAAAGATTCAAATGTCTAACAAAATTTTTATTTTTGCAAATGGATTAAAGACTACTGGGAGCTAGATGAACACAGAGCCAGTGACAAGAGGAATATGTGTGTAGCCACCAATCACCAGCTAGCTCCCAGCAGTGTGGCGCTGCCCCGGAGCCTACCTTGAATTGATAATAGAAGTCCACAGTATGTAAAATGCACACTCACCCACAAAAGTTAAATTTTTACTTTTACGCCATTTAAGGGCAGATCTCCCACTACCATATTGGAAGATAGCAATGAACATCTATTAAAAAATAAATTCATTTTTGCAATGCTCTTTTTTTAGATGTAACAAATGACCCTTTAATTGCACACTAAAATTTCCCTTTAATTGCACACTAAAATTTCCCTTTAATTGCACACTAAAATGTCCCTTCAATTGTATACTAAAATGTCCCTTTAATTGCACACTAAAATGTCCCTTTAATTGCACACTAAAATTTGCTGATTTTCTTCTTCATTTTCAAAGAAACAGGAGATTAACAATCAGTAGGTGTTTGCATTATAACAACTAACGCTCTTTCTGAATCTGCAAATAGTAGATTTTAAAATAATACAGACTTCTGTTTTTTTTTGTCAGGTTCATATATCCAAAGCACATTTGACAAGATTTAACATATAAAGTAGTGTCTCATTTTATTTGTAACTATATGCGTTTATTAAAGGGAAATACAACAAAAGCTACACGTTGGCTCTTAAAAAAAAGTTTAGCTTGAGAAGAATATGTCTAAAATTATATTAGTTGTTTAAATATAAAATAAATGTGA
The DNA here is from genome assembly GCF_027579735.1 of Bombina bombina. NCBI lineage: Eukaryota > Metazoa > Chordata > Amphibia > Anura > Bombinatoridae > Bombina > Bombina bombina. The sequence goes on along the minus strand of NC_069502.1, from coordinate 48,989,783 downwards.
AACTTTTAATTTTAATTTACATAATTATCTCTGCATGTTGTAATCTAGGTTACAATGACTGTTAGCTTATCTAATCTTCTCTGCTGAAACCAATACAAACCTATAGAGTAACAATCTCATAGTGTTTAATTACCCTTTAAATTCATAATATATATTTTTGTTGTAGTTAAAGGGACATGAAACCCAATTTTTTTGTTATGATTTAGAAAGAGCAATCAATTTTAAACAGCTTTCTAATTTACTTCTATGATCTAATTTGCTTCATTATCTTGATATTCTTTGTTGAAAAGCATATCTAAATGGACTCAGTTGCTGCTGATTGGTGGTTGCTCATAGATGCCTCATGCAATTGGATCATCCATGTGCATTGATATTTCTTCAAGAAAGGATATCTGAAGAATGAAGCAAATTCAATAATATAACTAAATTGGAATGTTGTTTAAAATTGTCTTCTCTATCTGAATTATGAAAGATTTTTGGGGGGTTTCATGTCCCTTTAAGAAGAACATAGGGAAGATACTATATTTCTAAGGGTTTTTTTCTACCAAAGAGTTTAAGGAACACTGTTCTAGATAAGTTTCTCCATAGTTTGCTAGGTACTTTGGTAATGTTACTTACAGATGGAGTGTTGAGTTTCAGTTTTTTTATCCTGTTGTGTCTTGGCTGATGATTTTTCACTAGGCTGCCTCTCTCCTTTTTGCTTTTGGTAGGAGTGGCTGATAGAGAGGTATAGGCTGTCCATTCATGATGAGCATCTCCAGTAATAAGTCCCCCAGCGTCCATCATAATCCTACCTGGCTGCAACTTTGTTAAAAGTAAAGCTTCCTTTAACTCATTTTAAGACCTAGAATATAAACTTTATTTAAAAAAAAAAAATGATTTCCCGTATCTTGTTAGAAGAAACTAATTTGGAGAGGAAAGAGGATTCCTAAGAGATAATTTATGGCCGGTTCTCTGAAGTGTTGCATCCCCCTAGCTTTGCGGATAATGAGGAGAGAGCACCGTGTAATAGCTCCTTATCTGCTTCAGACATGTAATGAGGGAATGTTTGGGTTTGTTTTTGCTTGCGGATTTATCTAGGTATCCATCCCACATTGCCCTCCTGTTAACAACTATCATACTGGTCTCTAAAGAGTGCAAAGTGTCCTTTTCCTTCTGTGCTGAAACATGAAATGCAATACAAGGACACAAGCAGAATTAGATTTCCATTATAGGGGAGAGTTTAGCACGAGCAACATATAACTCCAAATATAGATTTAGTTTCTTATAGACTTTGTATTGTGGTCATTGTATTACCCAAAGGCCTATAAAGCCTGAATATAATGGAAATATTGTTTATATCTACAGGTGGCGCTGCAGAGTATTTATTTATTATTATAATTATCATTAAGTTTTAATGCACCAACATATTCCACACCACTATACAAAGAGTACAATAAATATAGGTTTGACAGGTAACACGGGGTGGTGTTCTAAGATGGTCGCAAGTCTGAAGGGCTCTGCTTAAGGATAAAGACTTTTACCATTTTCCAGGATTAATCCTTTGCCATCCTATTAGCCCTTAATGGTCTTAGCTATTCGGGCACTTTCAAGGATCAAGATAAACATCTCTTGGCCCCCGGAACGAATAAAGGGTATAAGGAAGGAGAGAGAGCAGCTGCGACACACACAATACTTGCAACGTAGCTGGGAAAAAGAATGGAAACCCTCCCTGCTGAAACAATACCCCAACATAAGGACATGTTGGTTTTACTACAGGACATCTTTATGCCAGCTTTGAGTAAGCTGGAATCTACTATGCAAAAACTACTGGCCGACACCCGGGTAGAGAATCTCTCAGGGCTAATGTCAAAAAGGCGCCAACTCCCGGCGGAGCCATATCGCAGTGATCTTTGCGTGTCTACTGAGGCACATCACACAGAGTTGCAGGAGAGATCGCAGGGGCAATGGATGTGGCCGCAGCTACGGAGTTCAGCTTCGCCGAATCACTGCTACACAACAAAAGACCCTACCAGAGTTATGGAGGAGGTGATATTGAATTTCAGAGCGGCTGACATTACACCACTACGCAACATTGACACTTACTTCTCCCCCTGCCAGTCGAAGCCCATACTAAATTAAAAGAGAGACGCACGGATGCCTTCAGCACCTTCCCCGGTGAATAACCTAGTCCCAGACATTGATCCCGGACCAGGATGGGTGGTAGGGGCCGCACACACCCTCTCTAACTCCGGGACAGCAGCAAATGTTTTCTACAGACCGCAAAATACATATACCAGCGCGAGTGGAAACCTGCATGACCACTATAAAATGCAATCTGCATACATGCCTGCGGCCATAGCTAAATAAACGGACATGAAGGGTAATGTAGATAGGCAGCTTGATTGTCTCCGTCCCTGCAGGGTTCAGCAAGGGTGGAGACAGTGTGTGATTCGGGTAGCGGTGGGTGTTGGCTGAATTACAACTTTCCTGCTTATTCTGGCTAGATCTCCAGGCACAGTGAAATTGGTTTGCTTACCGGACCCGGTTGAACTTTCTTACATATGTTTGTGTTCTAGACTGATATCCATTCTGGTACTCTAAATTAAATGATCTTTTCCCAAGGCATCGCAAACTCAGATATAGCAAATGTTATTGTTAAATACCTCTATAGTTCCTGTGTCTTTTATTTGTCAAGTGTTGTGTGCTGGTTTGTTTATTATTTTATATGTTCCCGTGTTTTTTTTGTTTGTTTGTTTTTTCTCTCTGTACCGTATGCTGGCCTTGCAGATTTGATGAAGACATAGATCCCTAAAGGATATTGTAATAATTCATGACTCTAACTACTGTAACCAATTGGCCCCCGCAGCTCAAGATCTAGTCCTACCTATGCTTAAATATTCTACCATAGTATCAGACTACTAAATCGCCATTTAGGCCACTACTGCTATCCACACAATTATGCATTTGTTGCTTTATTAATGTGTAAATTTTGTTTTACGGGTATTTATCCCTTTGAGTTTTATTAAGCATCTACTATGATCATTACTCTGATTTGCCATGTAATCTGTCACCTACTGTAATAGATTGAGTGTGTTTGCTCACAGTACTCATGATACTACCTCAAAGGCGGTATTCACTTTATCATCAAAAATAGCACCTGCAAGCTATACCCCCACTGCCTCATTGAAGACTACCAATATCTCCACCCTCATAGAGGCTTTATAAATGCATACTGCTAACTCCTAAATTAATCCAGCCCTATTCACTATAAGACTTATATGGCATAATTGCCATAACAAAATATCCCACGATGTATCACAATACAGCTAATCAAGGAAACGCCCTTACTGCACCATCCCTAGAATCAATGCTATACACACCGCATTATACCATTGAACATTTGTACATGCTCAGTACCCTCACTAATCTTATCTTACCCCCTTTAAACCTTGCTTATTATTATTAGTCCTAATTCATAAAAGACCACATTGGGATAGGCCCTACCTCACAAAAAACTGATCCCTAGTTCATATCCTCGCATGATAATTATATATGACGCCTGCAAGCACTCTTGGGATGAGTGGCTCAGTCCGTGTATTTGTTTGTCTTACTCTCCATTTCACAGACCATGTTATATTTCAACTCGCACTGTATTGTCACTCATCATGACCATGAAAATCTACATATGTGGATACTTTACTTACACAGCTCACAGGATCGAATATATACTTTTAACAGGAGAAGATACTGGTTTTGTTTGGTTTTGTTTTTTATTTATTTTTTTTACTTAGTGTTATTTTTAGTTTATTGATGTTTAGTTTTGTTAGGTTTATAAAATATATAAAAACCCCAATGTTGTGTACACATACTTCATAAATGATAACCACTGACTCTGTAATAGAAAGCTAAAAATTTTTTTACATCAGCATAACTCCTTTAATGTCAATAAGGTTTTGCCCTGCATGGCGCAATGATATATAATATGTATGACTGTACACGGTGTTGGATATAAATAAAAATTTAAAATAAATAAATATAGGTTTGACATGTATATATGGAAACAGAAAGATCTGAGAACAATTTGAGTAACATTTGCAATGGCTGTTTCAGAAATTACATTTTTGGGGTAAAGTACCTAACCTGCAGAGCTCTATGCTGGGCCCAAAAGCTGGAGTCAAGGAACCTGGAGGTAAAGTCATAGATATTTAGGGCAGTGTTATCTCCAGGGGTAGGTGTACCATAGGAAGGGTAAACATGAATAGGCATGGGTAGGTGTGTCATGGGAATGGTAAACATGTAGTGAGCAGAGGTAGGTGTGCCATGGGAAGGGTAAACATGTAGTGGGCAGAGGTAGGTGTGCCATGGGAATGGTAGACATCCAGTGGGCATGGGTAGGTAGGTGTGCCATGGGAAGGGTAGACATGCAGTGGGCATGGGTAGGTATGCCATGGGAAGGGTAGATATGCAGTGGGTAGGGGTAGGTGTGCCATGGGAAGGGTAGATATGCAGTGGGTAGGGGTAGGTGTGCCATGGGAAGGGTAGACATGCAGTGGGTAGGGGTAGGTGTGCCATGGAAAGGGTAGACATGCAGTGGGTAGGGGTAGGTGGGCCATGGAAAGGGCAGACATGCAGTGGGTAGGGGTAGGTGTGCCATGGGAAGGGTAGACATGCAGTGGGTAGTGGTAGGTGTGCCATGGGAAGGGTAGATATGCAGTGGGTAGGGGTAGGTGTGCCATGGGAAGGGTAGACATGTAGTGGGTAGGGGTAGGTGTGCCATGGAAAGGGTAGACATGCAGTGGGTAGGGGTAGGTGTGCCATGGGAAGGGTAGACATGTAGTGGGTAGGGGTCAGTATGCCATGGGAAGGGTAGACATGTAGTGGGTAGGGGTAGGTGTGCCATGGGAAGGGTAGACATGCAGTGGGTAGGGGTAGGTGTGCCATGGGAAGGGTAGACATACAGTGGGTAGGGGTAGGTGTGCCATGGAAAGGGTAGACATGCAGTGGATAGGGGTAGGTGTGCCATGGGAAGGGTAGACATGCAGTCGGTAGGGGTCGGTATGCAGTGGGTAGGGGTAGGTGTGCCATGGGAAGGGTAGACATACAGTGGGTAGGGGTAGGTGTGCCATGGAAAGGGTAGACATGCAGTGGGTAGGGGTAGGTGTGCCATGGGAAGGGTAGACATGCAGTCGGTAGGGGTCGGTACGCCATGGAAAGGGTAGACATGCAGTGGGTAGGGGTAGGTGTGCCATGGGAAGGGTAGACATGCAGTCGGTAGGGGTCGGTATGCCATGGGAAGGGTAGACATGCAGTGGGTAGGGGTAGGTGTGCCATGGGAAGGGTAGACATACAGTGGGTAGGGGTAGGTGTGCCATGGAAAGGGTAGACGTGCAGTGGGTAGGGGTAGGTGTGCCATGGGAAGGGTAGACATATAATCGGTAGGGGTCGGTTTGCGATGGGAAGGGTAGACATGCAGTGGGTAGGGGTAGGTGTGCCATGGGAAGGGTAGACATGCAGTCGGTAGGGGTCAGTATGCCATGGGAAGGGTAGACATGCAGTTGGTAGGGGTGCCATGGGAAGGGTAGACATACAGTGGGTAGGGGTAGGTGTATCATGGGAAAGGTAAATATGTAGTGGGCAGGGATATGTGTGCCATGGGAAGGGTGGACGTGCAATTGGAAGTGGTAGGTGTGCCATGGGAATGGTAGACAACTAGACATGCAGTGGGAAGGGGTAGGTTTGGCAGGCAAGGGTAAACATACAGGGCTCGATTACAAGTGGAGAAGTATTTTGCACGTCCGCTAGAGTGCTAATTGCGCTAAAAGTAAACTTGCATTGCCTGACAAGCACAAACAGCTTAATTCTAGCGCAATTAGACTGTCACTCAAAAGATAACCTATTCCCCCATAGAAGTCAATGGAGAAAAAAAAAGTGTGAAAAAAACCCACCCAAATTGCGTGCTAACCCGATAGCTATGCGCACTCCTGACCGCGTATTCACAAATGCACTAACCTCAACTCATATTCTCATATGCACACACTTGACCGTCAATTCTAAAGTGCGCTAACCTGACCGCGTAATCTCAAGTGCGCTAACCCAACATGAAAATATGACTAGTTCACATTCCAATGTTCTGCACATAGCAGAATATGTTCTATTCATTCAGAAATAAATATATATATATATATATCTGATGGTATTTTGGTACAATATATATATATATATATATATATATATATATACACAAACATGATTATATATAGGTATAGATATTTACAGCTATATATAGGAATATCTATAAAGAAATACATAGAGCATATTCTGCTATGTGCAGAACATTGGAATGTCAAATATATACACTAAGGGCAAGATTACAAATGAGGTGCAAAAGGTTTTGTGCAAGCAATATCATCTTTTCGCGAGCATTATTAATTGCGCTGATATCACAAGTGGAGCGAAAACGCAGTATCGCTAGTGCAATCTTGATTTACGTGAGAATCCTTACTGCGATCTCAGAGCTTTTGCGCATATTACAGTATGCGATCGGGTATGTGTATATTACAAAAAAGCATGTTAAAGAACATTGGAATATGAAATATTCACATTTTCATGTTAAGTTAGCGCTATTGCGAATATGTCATGGTGTTTGCGCGAGAGTGGGTGTTTTTCTCAACTTGTTTTGCTCCATTCACTTCTATGGGGAATGCGAAAACACAATCACAATTTTTGAATTTCAACTTTAAGCGCAATTTGGGTTACTGTTAGCGCAAAATACTTTTTTTTAACTTGTAATGTGAGCGCAACTCGACGAGCAGAAAAAGCTCAACTCTAGCAGAAAAATATATATACCGCACCACTTGTAATCTAGCCCTAAATACACAGAATAACACTTTATTAAATATGAATATGGCATATATATGCTTTTTCATGTTTTCATCTACTTAATTGCACAGGGCTCTAAAGCACTTCTATATATGTCTATATGTGTGTACATATGTATTTATGCGTTTATATGTGTATATATGTCTTTAAATACATATATACACATATAAATACATACTGTAAATACACATATACACATATAAATACATATATACACATATAAATACATGTATACACATATAAATACATACTGTAAATACACATATACACATATAAATACATATATACACATATAAATACATACTGTAAATACACAGATACACATATAAATACATATGTACACACAAATATATATATATATATATATATATATATATACTATATATATATATTTATATAGATTATATTTGTAAAGAAGGGCACACTCGGGGTATTTGTTTCAAGCTATACATAAGTTTATTCTGACGGCATCAGAATTATAATTACAGAATATCATATTTTACGTTTCGGCTCCTATATGAGCCTTCTTCGAGACAAAATATATCTAGAAAAAGAACAAAAGAAGAAAACCTTACACTCAATATATGATCAGTGATGACATACAACAGAAACACCCAGCACCATATACACAATTTAAGAATACTGATGGATAAACTGTAACTCAATCCAGCTGAGAGGCCAAACACCCACAGCAAGTCAGAGTACTAGAATTATGGAATACAATCGGAAATGATAGTGATCTGCTAGAATGCACAGGCTCATAATAGAGCCAGTCGGCATCTGTCAGAATAAACATATTCATCAAACATAAAGGTGTATAGGGACAAGACATCTGTAATACTGAAGTGGTTAAACATAGCACCACATGACCTAGAATTAGTACAGTGGGTTAGGGAGCGTTTGTCTGTTTTCCATTATAGCTGTTTATGACTGAAGACAACATATTAGAGCTTGGCCTGTATGCCTTACGTACTATCACGGGTTATATTTAGTAATAACTTTAGATTCTGCATGGTTACTTCATGTTGTCTAGATTTAAACTCAGTTTTCAGCTCATTTAAATTTTCATCTCTCCTATTGGTTGAGCTTCCTCCCTATTGCGTGTGATGACTCTTTTGTAATATGTTGGATGGTGGACAAATAGTTAGGTATACAGTTAGAGGTTACGCTGGCTTTAGCAACTATGCTGTGATTCCCTATATGTTTCCACTGTCTTTCACTGGGTTAACCAGAGTCCTGGCAGTTATTCAGTCTGTAGCAGCTAATAAATGCTCAGCCATTAGTTTACTGTAACTATGCTGTGACTTGCAACTTCTAGTGACTTGTTCTGTGAATTTACCTAGCTTTCTTTGTCCGATTATATGTTCTGCTTGAAACACTCTATAGCAGCTTCATTATATGTGGGGTTGCCATGTATGTGTAGTTATTTTCATAGTATATATGACTCAGTACTAATTCTAGGTCATGTGGTGCTATGTTTAACCATTTCAGTATTACATATGTCTTGTCCCTATACACCTTTATGTTTGATGAATATGTTTATTCTGACAGATGCCGACTGGCTCTATTATGAGCCTGTGCATTCTAGCAGATCGCTACCATTTCCGCTTGTATTCCATAATTCTGTAGTTCTAGTACTCTGACTTGCTGTGGGTGTTTGGCATCTCGGCTGGATTGAGTTAGTTTATCCATCAGTATTTTTAAATTGTGTATATGGTGCTGGGTGTTTCTGTTGTGTGTCATCACTGATCATATATTGAGTGTAAGGTTTTCTTCTTTTGTTCTTTTTCTAGATATGTTTTTTCTTGAAGAAGGCTCATATAGGAGCCGAAACGTTGACTATGATTTTCTGTAATTATAATTCTGATGCCGTTAGAATAAACTTATGTATATCTTGAAAAAAATACCCTGAGAGTGCCCTTCTTTACAAATATAATCTATACAAGTTTCATTTGAGGATTGCACCCAGGTCTGTACAACACCAAGATATACATACATACATATCTATCTTTAGACAAGTATATGTATCTATCTCAATGTTAAAGCCATTTCCCTTTTTTTTCTTAACACCTGAGACCTCATATCTTTGAGCCTTTATAACTTTTGTGTGCAATATTCTTTTTAAAGAAGTTTTATTAGACAATGTTTTTATGATAACTGTATTTTTTATGTGTTTTGTGACGCTTTTTATTTTTGCAAAACAGTTAACCCGCTGCTATCGCGATATCATTCTAGCGTAAATTGCAATTTAACCTTCAAGCCAACGATTGCAAAAACCCAATATCGCTTGCATGCAAAAGTTTGCGCTTCTCTCGTAATTTGGCCCACAGTTGGCAAGGGTGTGTGCCATGGGAGAGGTGGACATAAAGTGGGCAGGAGTAGGTGTGCCATGGGAAGGGTGGATGTGCAATAAGCAGGGGTATATGTGCCATGGGAAGGGTGGCTGTGCAGTGGACATGGGTAGGTGTGCCATAAGAAGGGTGGCTGAGAAGTGGACATGGGTAGGTGTGCCATAAGAAGGGTGGATGTGCAGTGGACATTGGTAGGTTTGCATATGAAGGGTGGCTGTGCAGTGGACATGGGTAGGTGTGCCATAAGAAGGGTGGCTGTGCAGTGGACATGGGTAGGTGTGCCATAAGAAGGGTGGCTGTGCAGTGGACATGGGTAGGTGTGCCATGGGAAGGGTGGCTGTGCAGTGGACATGGGTAGGTGTGCCATAAGAAGGGTGGCTGTGCAGTGGACATTGGTAGGTTTGCATAAGAAGGGTGGCTGTGCAGTGGACATGGGTAGGTGTGCCATAAGAAGGGTGGCTGTGCAGTGGACATGGATAGGTGTGCCATAAGAAGGGTGGCTGTGCAGTGGACATGGATAGGTGTGCCATAAGAAGGGTAGCTGTACAGTGGACATGGATAGGTGTGCCATGGGAAGGGTGGCTGTGCAGTGGACATGGATAGGTGTGCCATGGGAAGGGTGGCTGTACAGTGGACATGGGTAGGTGTGCCATGGGAAGGGTGGCTGTGCAGTGGACATGGGTAGGTGTGCCATGGGAAGGGTGGCTGTGCAGTGGACATGGATAGGTGTGCCATAAGAAGGGTGGCTGTGCAGTGGACATGGGTAGGTGTGCCATGGGAAGGGTGGCTGTGCAGTGGACATGGGTAGGTGTGCCATAAGAATGGTGGCTGTGCAGTGGACATGGGTAGGTGTGCCATGGGAAGGGTGGCTGTGCAGTGTACATGGATAGGTGTTCCATAAGAAAGGTGGATGTGCAGTGGACATGGGTAGGTGTGCCATAAGAAGGGTGGCTGTGCAGTGGACATGGGTAGGTGTGCCATAAGAAGGGTGGCTGTTCAGTGGACATGGGTAGGTGTGCCATAAGAAGGGTGGCTGTGCAGTGGACATGGGTAGGTGTGCCATAAGAAGGGTGGCTGTGCAGTGTACATGGATAGGTGTGCCATAAGAAGGGTGGCTGTGCAGTGGACATGGATAGGTGTGCCATGGGAAGGGTGGCTGTGCAGTAGACATGGATAGGTGTGCCATAAGAAGGGTGGCTGTGCAGTGGACATGGATAGGTGTGCCATAAGAAGGGTGGCTGTGCAGTGGACATGGGTAGGTGTGCCATAAGAAGGGTGGCTGTTCAGTGGACATGGGTAGGTGTGCCATAAGAAGGGTGGATGTGCAGTGGGCAGGGGTAGGTGTGCCATGGGAAGGGTGGCTGTCTAGTGGACATGGGTAGGTGTGCCATAAGAAGGGTGGCTGTGCAGTGGACATGGGTAGGTGTGCCATAAGAAGGGTGGCTGTGCAGTGGACATGGGTAGGTGTGCCATAAGAAGAGTGGCTGTGCAGTGTACATGGATAGGTGTGCCATAAGAAGGGTGGCTGTGCAGTGGACATGGATAGGTGTGCCATGGGAAGGGTGGCTGTGCAGTGGACATGGATAGGTGTGCCATGGGAAGGGTGGCTGTGCAGTGGACATGGGTAGGTGTGCCATAAGAAGGGTGGCTGTGCAGTGGACATGGGTAGGTGTGCCATAAGAAGGGTGGCTGTGCAGTGGACATGGGTAGGTGTGCCATGGGAAGGGTGGCTGTGCAGTGGACATGGGTAGGTGTGCCATAAGAAGGGTGGCTGTGCAGTGGACATGGGTAGGTGTGCCATAAGAAGGGTGGCTGTGCAGTGGACATGGGTAGGTGTGCCATAAGAAGGGTGGCTGTGCAGTGGACATGGATAGGTGTGCCATGGGAAGGGTGGCTGTGCAGTGGACATGGGTAGGTGTGCCATAAGAAGGGTGGCTGTTCAGTGGACATGGGTAGGTGTGCCATGGGAAGGGTGGCTGTGCAGTGTACATGGATAGGTGTTCCATAAGAAGGGTGGCTGTGCAGTGGACATGGATAGGTGTGCCATGGGAAGGGTGGCTGTGCAGTGGACATGGGTAGGTGTGCCATGGGAAGGGTGGCTGTGCAGTGGACATGGGTAGGTGTGCGATAAGAAGGGTGGCTGTGCAGTGGACATGGGTAGGTGTGCCATAAGAAGGGTGGCTGTGCAGTGTACATGGATAGGTGTGCCATAAGAAGGGTGGCTGTGCAGTGGACATGGATAGGTGTGCCATAAGAAGGGTGGCTGTGCAGTGGACATGGATAGGTGTGCAGTGGACATGGGTAGGTGTGCCATAAGAAGGGTGGCTGTGCAGTGGACATGGGTAGGTGTGCCATAAGAAGGGTGGCTGTGCAGTGGACATGGGTAGGTGTACCATAAGAAGGGTGGCTGTTCAGTGGACATGGGTAGGTGTGCCATAAGAAGGGTGGCTGTGCATTGGACATGGGTAGGTGTGCCATAAGAAGGGTGGCTGTTCAGTGGACATGGGTAGGTGTGCCATAAGAAGGGTGGCTGTTCAGTGGACATGGGTAGGTGTGCCATAAGAAGGGTGGCTCTGCAGTGGACATGGGTAGGTGTGCCATAAGAAGGGTGGCTGTGCAGTGGACATGGGTAGGTGTGCCATACGAAGGGTGGCTGTGCAGTGGACATGGGTCCACTGCACAGCCACATGAAGTGGAGATGAAGTGGGCAGGGGTATGTGGGCGATTAAAAACATAGAAACATAGAATTTTACAGTAGATACGAACCAAAAGGCCTATATTACCTGTCACTGGTTACTTAGGATAGCCTTATGCATGTACCAGGCATTTTTTATTATTTTACATTCCCTGTGTTTACCACCTCAATAGGAAGTTTAATCCATGAAACTACCATATATTCTGTACACAACTGCTTCCTCACATTTCTGCTGAACCTGCTACCCTCTAACCTAAGATTTTTTTTTCCTGATTTAGACAGACCATACAATTGCATCCTTGTCTTGTTATCCTTTGCTAAAAGGTTTACCTAGGTTCTAGCTGCTGATTGGTGGCTGCTTATATATATATATATATATATACCGATTTGATACCAAGAGAATGAAGCAGATTTGATAGAAGTAAACTGGAAAGTGGTTTAACATTGTATGTTCTACCCAAATCATGAAAGATTTTCCCTTTAAAGAGACACTGAGCCCATTTTTTTTCTTTCATGATTCAGATTTCAGAGCAGCAATTTTAAGCAACTCCTATTATCAATTTTTCTTGATTCTCTTGCTATCTTTATTTGAAAAGCAAGAATGTAAGTTTAGATGCCGGCCCATTTCTGGTTCACAACCTGTTTTGTGCTTGCCGATTGGACAGTGCTGTCCAGGGTCTGAACCAATAATTGTCTGGCTCCTTAGATGCCGGCCCATTTTTTGTTCACAACCTGTTTTGTGTTTGCTGATTGGACAGCACCAATAAACAAGTGCTGTCCAGGGGCTGAACCAAAAATTGACTGGCTCCTTAGCTTACATGCCTTCTTTTTCAAATAAAGATACCAAGAGAACGAAGAAAAATTGCTAATAGGAGTAAATTAGAAAGTTGCTTACAATTGCTGCGCTATCTGAATCATGACAGAAAACATTTGAGTTTAGTGTCCCTTTAAGTTCATTCATATATTTGAAGGTTTTTATCATGTCACACATTTAGATAATAAAGTCTTTCTTTTGTATGTTTCATTTTTTAGACCATGCACCATTTTTGTATCCCTCTTTTGGACAGTTTCTAGTTTATTCATTTACTTTTGAAGATATGGTCTCCAGAACTGTATAACATATTTCAGATGAGGCCTAACTAGTCTTTAAAGTAGAATAAGAACCTTATTATTTCTGCTTCTAACTGGCCTTACTGGCTGCACTACTGTATTATCTGCCAAATTTTAAAACATCTGAATAAGGTGGACTTTTAGTGGATATGCAGTGGGCAGGGGTAATTGTGCCATCAGAAGGGTGGAAATGCAGTCAGCAGGGGTGGTGTGCCATGGGAAGGGTGGACATGCAGTGGGCAGGGGTAGGTGTGCCATGGGAAGGGTGGACATGCAGTGGTTAGGGGTAGGTGTGCCATGGGAAGGGTGGGCATGCAATGCGTAGGGGAAGATGTGCCATGGGAAGGGTGGGCATGCAGTGGGTAGGGGTAGGTGTGCCATGGGAAGGGTGGGCATGCAGTGGGTAGGGGTAGGTGTGCCATGGGAAGGGTGGGCATGCAGTGGGTAGGGGTAGGTGTGCCATGGGAAGGGTAGACATGCAGTAGGCAGGGGTATGTGTGTCATGGGAAAAGTGGACATAAAGTTGACAGGGTATATATGCCATGAGGTGGACATGTAATTGGTAGAGGTAGGTGTGCCATGGGAAGGATTGACATTCAGAGGGCAGGGGTGGACATGCAGAGGGCAGGCATAAGTGTGTCATGGGAATGGTGGACATGCAGTGGGTGTATCATGGGAATAGTGGACATGCAATGGGCAGGGGTAGGTGTACCATGGGAAGGGTGGACATGCAGTGGGTAGGGGTAGGTGTACCATGGGAAGGGTGGACATGCAGTGGGTAGGGGTAGGTGTGCTATGGGAAAGGTGGACATGCCGTGGGTAGGGGTAAGTGTGCCATCGGAAGGATGGACATGTAGTGGGCAGGGGTAGGTGTTCCATTGGAAGGATTGAAATGTATTGGGCAGGGGTAGGTGCAGTATGGGAAGGGTCAGGGGGGACATACAGTGGGCAGGGGAAGGTGCAATATGGAAAGGGTGGCCATGAAGTGGGCAGGGGAAGGTGCAATATGAAAGGGTGAACATGCAGTGGGCAGGGGAAGGTGCTGCATGGGAAAGATGGACATGCAGTGGGCAGGGAAGGTGCAGTATTGTAAGGGTGGACATGCAGTGAGTAGGGGAAGGTGTGCCATGAGAGGGGTGGACATGCAGTGAATAGGGGTAGGTGTGCCTTGGGAAGGGTGGACATGCAGTGGGTAGGGTGGACATGCAGTGGGTAGGGGTAGGTGTGCCATGGGAAGGGTGGACATGCAGTAGGCAGGGGTAGGTGTGTCATGGGAAGGGTGGACATAAAGTTGGCAGGGGTATATATGCCATGAGGTGGACATGTAATTGGTAGAGATAGGTGTGCCATGGGAAGGATTGACATTCAGAGGGCAAGGGTGGACATGCAGAGGGCAGGCATAAGTGTGCCATGAGAATGGTGGGCATGCCGTGGGCAGGGGTAGGTGTGTCATGGGAAGGGTGGACATGCAGTGGGCAGGGGTAGGTGTACCATAGGAAGGGTGGACATGCAGTGGGTAGGGGTAGGTGTGCTATGGGAAAGGTGGACATGCCGTGGGTAGTGGTAAGTGTGCCATTGGAAGGATGGACATGTAGTGGGCAGCGGTAGATGTTCCATTGGAAGAATGGAAAGGCATTGGGCAGGGGTAGGTGTGCCATGGGAAGGGTGAACGTGAAGTGGGCACAGGTAGGTTTGCCATGGGAAGGGTAGACATGCAGTGGACAGGGACAAGTGTACAATGAGATGGGTGGGTATATATTGGGTAGTGGTAGATGGGCATGCATTAGTGGTGGACATGCAGTGGGCAGGGGTAGTTGTGCCATAGGAAGGGTGGACATGCATTTGGAAGAGGTTGGTGCAGTATGGGAAGGGGGGACATGCAGTGGGCAGGGGTAGGTGTGCCATGCTAAGGATGGACATGCAGTTAGCAGGGGTAGGTGCAGTATGGAAAGGGTGGACATGCAGTGGGCAGGGGAAGGTGTGCTTTGGGAAGGATGAACATGCAGTGGGCAGGGGTAGGTGCAGTATGGGAAGGGTGGAAATGCAGTGGGCATAGCTAGTTGAGCCATGGGAAGGATGGAGATGCAATGGGCAGGGGAAGGTGCAGTATGGAAAGGGTCAGGGTGGACATACAGTGGGAAGGGTCAGGGTGGACATACAGTGGGCAGAGGAAGGTGCAATATGGAAAGGGTGGATGCAGTGGGCAGGGGAAGGTGCAATATGGAACGGTGGACATGCAGTTGGCAGGGGAAGGTGCTGCATGGGAAGGATGGACATGCAGTGGGCAGGGGAAGGTGCAGTATGGGAAGGGTGGACATGCAGTGGACAGGGAAGGTGCAGTATGGGAAGGGTGGACATGCAGTGGGTAGAGGAAGGTGCAATATTGGAAAGATGGACATGCAGTGGGCAGGAGAAGGCACAGAATAGGAAGGGTGGACATGCAGTGGGCAGGGGAAGGCGCAGTATGGGAAGGGTGAACATGTAGTGGGCAGGGGAAGCAGCAGTATGGGAAGGGTGGACATGCAGTTGGTAGGTGTAGGTGCAGTATGGGAAGTGTGGACATGCAGTGGGAAGGGGTAGGTGCAGTATTGGAAGGGTGGACATGCAGTGGGCAGAGGAAGGTGCAGTATTGGAAGGATAGACATGCAGTGGGCAGGCGAAGGCACAGAATGGGAAGGGTGGACATGCAGTGGGCAGGGGAAGGTGCATTATGGGAAGGGTGGACATGCAGTGGGTAGGGGATGGTGCAGTATAGGAAGGGTGGACATGCAGTGGGCAGGGGAAGGTGCAGTATGGGAAGGGTGGATATGCAGTGGGCAGGGGAATGTGCAGTATAGGAAGGATGGATATGCAGTGGGTAGGGGAAGTTGCAGTATGGGAAGGGTGGACATGCAATGGGCAGGGAAAGGTGCAGTATGGGAAGGGTGGACATGCAGTGGGCAGGGGAAGGTGCAGTATGGGAAGGGTGAACATGTAGTGGGCAGGGGAAGGAGCAGTATGGGAAGGGTAGACATGCAGTGGGTAGGTGCAGTATGGGAAGGGTGGACATGCAGTGGGGAGGGGTAGGTGCAGTTCGGGAAGGGTGGGGATGCAGTTGGCAGGGGTAGGTGCAGTATTGGAAGGGTGAACATGCAGTGGGCAGGCGTGGGTGCAGTATGGGAAGGGTGGAGATGCAGTGGGCAGAGGTCGATGCAGTATGGGAAGGGTGAACATGCAGTGGGTAGGGGGAGGGGCAGTATGGGAAGGGTGGATATGCAGTGGATAGGGGAAGGTGCAGTATGGGAAGGGTGAACATGCAGTGGGCAGGGGTAGTTGCAGTATGGAAAGGGTGGAAATGCAGTGGACAGAGGTTGATGCAGTATGGGAAGGGTGAACATGCAGTGGGCAGGAGTAGTTGCAGTATGGAAAGGGTTAACATGCAGTGGGTGGGGTAGTTGCAGTATGGGAAGGGTGAACATGCAGTGGGCAGGGGTAGTTGCAGTATGGGAAGGTTTAACATGCAGTGGGTGGGGTAGGTGCAGTATGGGAAGGGTGAACATGCAGTGGGCAAGGGTAGGTGTAGTATGTCAAGGATGGACATGCAGTGGGCAAGGGTAGGTGCCATATGGGAAGGGTGGACATGCAGTGGGCAGGGGTAGGTGCAGTATGGGAAGGGTGGACATGCAGTGGGCAGGGGTAGGTGCAGTATGGGAAGGGTGGACATGCAGTGGGCAGGGGTAGGTGCAGTATGGGATGGGTGGGCATTCAGTGGGCAGGAGTAGGTGCAGTATGGGAAGGGTGGACATGCAGTGGGCAGGGGTAGGTGCAGTATGGGAAGGGTGAACATGCAGTGGGTAGGGGGAGGGGCAGTATGGGAAGGGTGGATATGCAGTGGGTAGGGGGAGGGGCAGTATGGGAAGGGTGGATATGCAGTGGATAGGGGAAGGTGCAGTATGGGAAGGGTGAACATGCAGTGGGCAGGGGTAGTTGCAGTATGGAAAGGGTGGAGATGCAGTGGGCAGAGGTCGATGCAGTATGGGAAGGGTGAACATGCAGTGGGTAGGGGGAGGGGCAGTATGGGAAGGGTGGATATGCAGTGGATAGGGGAAGGTGCAGTATGGGAAGGGTGAGCATGCAGTGGGCAGGGGTAGTTGCAGTATGGAAAGGGTGGAAATGCAGTGGACAGAGGTTGATGCAGTATGGGAAGGGTGAACATGCAGTGGGCAGGGGTAGTTGCAGTATGGAAAGGGTTAACATGCAGTGGGTGGGGTAGTTGCAGTATGGGAAGGGTGAACATGCAGTGGGCAGGGGTAGTTGCAGTATGGGAAGGTTTAACATGCAGTGGGTGGGGTAGGTGCAGTATGGGAAGGGTGAACATGCAGTGGGCAAGGGTAGGTGTAGTATGTCAAGGATGGACATGCAGTGGGCAAGGGTAGGTGCCATATGGGAAGGGTGGACATGCAGTGGGCAGGGGTAGGTGCAGTATGGGAAGGGTGGACATGCAGTGGGCAGGGGTAGGTGCAGTATAGGAAGGGTGGACATGCAGTGGGCAGGGGTTGGTGCAGTATGGGATGGGTGGGCATTCAGTGGGCAGGAGTAGGTGCAGTATGGGAAGGGTGGACATGCAGTGGGCAGGGGTAGGTGCAGTATGGGAAGGGTGGGCATGCAGTGGGCAGGGGTAGGTGCAGTATGGGAAGGGTGGACATGCAGTGGGCAGGGGTAGGTGCAGTATGGGAAGGGTGGACATGCAGTGGGCAGGGGTTGGTGCAGTATGGGAAGGGTGGGCATGTAGTGGGCAGGGGTAAGTGCAGTATGGAAGGGTGGACATGCAGTGGGCAGGGTTTTGGATGTCTGCAACTATAATCACTTTCGAAACCAGGGCATTTATATCTCAGAGATAGGTAGCTGGAGGGACAGGAGCGTAGATCTGTGAGAATCCTGCAATATGAAATTCCCTTACCTATGTGAAGTTGGCACCCCATGTTTGTAAAAACTGAATTAAAATATACCATTCGTTTGTGCTGCATTCGTGCTGATTTGTGCCGCAAAAACGAACGTTTGTGCCGACTGCCGGTTTGGTTTAGGAGATATGGCGCATTATTTTTTTAAGAAATCCCGCCCACTTTGCACCCCATGTATTCGTTTGTGCTGATTTGTGCCGCAAAAAAAAACGATTGTGCCGGTTTGGTTTTGGAGGTATAATGCATTATATTTGCTGAAACTCCGCCCACTTTGCACCCCATGTTATGCAACTTTAAAAACAAATATACCATTTGTTTGTGCTGCGTTTGTGCTAATTTGTGCTGCAAAAACGAACGTTTGTGCCGTTTTGGTTTCAGAGATATAGCGCATTATTTTTTATGAAACCGCGCCCACTTTGCACCCCATGTTATGCAATTTTAAAAACAAATATACCATTTGTTTGTGCTGTGTTTGTGCTGATTTGTGCCACAAAAACGAACGTTTGTGCCGGTATGGTTTAGGAGATATAATATATTATATTTGCTGAAACTTCCCTCACTTTGCACCCCATGTTATGCAATTTTAAAAAAAATATACCATTTGTTTGTGCTGTGTTTGTGCTGATTTGTGCCACAAAAATGAACGTTTGTGCTGGTTTGGTTTTGGAGATATTAAGCATTATATTTGGTGAAACTCCGCCCATTTTGCACCCCAATTTTAAAAACAAATATATCATTTGTTTGTGCTGCATTTGTGCTGATTTGTGCCGCAAAAATGAACGTTTGTGCCAGTTTGGTTTCGGAGATATAGTGCATTATTTTTTATGAAACCCTGCCCACTTTGCACCCCATGTTATGCAATTTTAAAATCAAATATCCCATTTGTTTGTGCTGATTTTGTGCTGCAAAAATGAACGTTTGTTCCGGTTTGATTTCGGAGATATTGCGCATTATGTGTACATGTACACTTTGATTCAAAAATATTATAACAACAAAAATGTTCGTAAGTACAAATAGAATTATAAAAGTTTGGGGTATACAAAAGGAGAGATGTGACTTCCACACCAGAAAAAAATATTTAAAAACATATGGGGGAGATTACATCCCTGGCAACTGGAAAAAAAAACCTGTTTCAGTTTTCTACGCTGAAACTAGACTGTTGCGCTGCGTAACTACACTGCTGCGCTGCATAGAAAACTAGTGAGACAATTTTTTTCCCCATCACCAGGGATGTAATGCCCCCCTAAATGTTTAAAAAAAAAAAAGCGACTAAAAAAGAAGTGACTTATATAAGAAAACTTGCTTGAGTGCTTTTAAGCGCTTGTTAACTCTAAGCAAGTTAATATTGGGCTGTCTGTGGTTAACATGAAATTACAGGCGATTAATATGGCAACAAAGAGGTTAAATTGGCTAAAGGAGGTTTATTCGGCCTAATGGGGTTGAAGAGGGCTTTACTGCAATTTAATCGAAAATTTCCTTTTTCAATTAAGTAGTGGGTTTCTACTTATTCACTTTGCAGTTAAATTACTTAAGCTATGGTTTGGACTCCTTCCCATCCATTACTCTTCCATAACCCCATGTATGCCGTATAAACCGATATGTTACCATGTTAATCCCTTAATGC
The DNA here is from genome assembly GCF_027579735.1 of Bombina bombina. Taxonomy (NCBI): domain Eukaryota; kingdom Metazoa; phylum Chordata; class Amphibia; order Anura; family Bombinatoridae; genus Bombina; species Bombina bombina. The sequence goes on along the minus strand of NC_069502.1, from coordinate 48,970,202 downwards.
CCAGGGCCGGATTTACATTTCGGGCGCCCATAGGCACAGAGTGCACTATACAGGGCGCATCCCCCTTGTTTTCTGTTACCGGCGGCTTCCGTGGTAGCAGGGAAAGACCCCTGTGTAGGCTGCCCAATGAAATGCCTGCCTGTGCTGGACAGGCTTTTTAATGGGCAGCCTACACCGAGGTCCCTCTCTGCCCCCACGGTCATGGAAAAGAAGGAGGTGCACTCTGAATAGTGTTCTATATAGAGCACACCCTCCTTGTTGTTGCCGGTGTTCTGTCAAATTAGTTGACAGAACACCAGCAATTAGGCACGGGCACGGCTCCCCTCTATGGAGGGCGCCTGTAGGCACATGCCTACTCTGCCTCATTACAAATTTGGCCCTGTAAATGCCACATTAATCTCTCTGGTGCAATATTAACCCTCTTACATTTTACTTTCTGGTGCAATGTTAAAGGGACAGTATACACCAATTTTCATATAACTGCATGTAATAGACACTATTATAAAGAATTATATATACAGATAATGATGTAAAAATCTGGTATAAAACCATTTAAAAACTTACTTAGAAGCTTCCAGTTTAGCTCTGTTTAAAAGGTTACTGGAGCACCCATTGCAAGTGGGAAATATCAGACACTCCCCCTCGCCCTTCCTTTGCATATGAAAAGGCCCTTTACACAAACAGAAGCAAGCTGGAGTAGGTATAGTTCGGTATTCTCCTAAAGCTTTGGGGCTTGGTTAGGAGTCTCAAAATCAGAGCAATGTTATTTTAGAATAAGCAAAAACTATCAATTTTTTAAAAAAACAACAACTTTATGGGCTATATAAATAGATCATCTACAAAACATTTATGCAAAGAAAAAATGAGTGTATAATGTCCCTTTAATCACTGGTGTTCTATATTTCCCTTTAAAAAACATCCACAAATTGTCTCTATCCAGCACAATAGTTTATTTTTATTTACAATTAATAACTGGTTGCAGACTGAGGATACATGTCCTAACATATGTGTAATATCTCAGTAGGCAAAAGTAAACAGATTAACTAAAATATTATGTTCAATATCCACCAATTCGGCACAAACAGGTAACAAATGAATATAGTTGTATGTAACATTTTATAACATAAAGTGTAAAGTCAGTGAGGATTGATAACATATAATATGCAGTATCTTCGAAACCAAATCGACACAAACGTTTCTTTTTTGTGGCACAAATCAAGCGCAAACAAATGGGATTTTGTTTTTTAAATTTAATAACATGGGTGCAAAGTTGGTGGTGCTTGAGTTTACATAATCTAAAAATCTTGAATATCCATTATCTCAGAAATCGAACCGGCACAAACAATTGTTTTTGTAGCACAAATCCGCACAAACAAATGCTATATTTGTTTTTAAAATTGCATAACATGGGGTGCAAAGTGGGCGGAGTTTCAGAAAATATAATGGGTAATATCTCCGAAATCAAACCGGAACAAACGTTCATTTTTGCAGCACAAATCAGCACAAACGCAGCACAAACAAATGGTATATTTGTTTTTAAAATTGCATAACATGGGGTGCAAAGTGGGCGGGATTTTAGCAAATAAAATGCGCAATATCTCCAAAACCAAACTGGCATAAACGTTCGTTTTTGCGGCACAAATCAGCACAAACGAAGCACAAACAAATGGCATATTTGTTTTTAAAATTGCATAACATGGGGTGCAAAGTGGGCGGGGTTTCACAAAAATAATGCGTAATATCTCAGAAACTAAACCGGCACCAACTTTGTTTTTGCGACACAAATCAGCACAAACGCAGAACAAACAAATGGTATATTTGTTTTTGAAATTGAATAACATGGGGTTCAAAGTGGGCGCGATTTCATTTAAAAAAATGCACAATATCTCTGAAACCAAACCAGCACAAACGTTCGTTCTTGCGGCACAAATCCGCACAAACACAGCACAAACGAATGGTATATTTGTTTTTAAAATGGAATAACATGGGGTGCAAAGTGGGCGGGGTTTTTATAAAAAATAATGCGCTATATCTCCGAAACCAAAATGGCACAAATGTTCATTTTTGCAGCACAAATCAGCACAAACGCAGCACAAACAAATGGGATATTTGTTTTTGAAATTGCATAACATGGGGTGCAAAGTGGGCAGAGTTTCAGCAAATATAATGCACTATATCTCTGAAACCAAACTGGCACAAACGTTCGTTTTTGCGGCACAAATAAGCACAAACACAGCACAAACGAATGGTATATTTGTTTATAAAATTGAATAACATGGGGTGCAAAGTGGGCGGGGTTTTTATAAAAAATAATGCGCTATATCTCCGAAACCAAAATGGCACAAATGTTCATTTTTGCAGCACAAATCAGCACAAACGCAGCACAAACAAATGGGATATTTGTTTTTGAAATTGCATAACATGGGGTGCAAAGTGGGCAGAGTTTCAGCAAATATAATGCACTATATCTCTGAAACCAAACTGGCACAAACGTTCGTTTTTGCGGCACAAATAAGCACAAACACAGCACAAACGAATGGTATATTTGTTTATAAAATTGAATAACATGGGGTGCAAAGTGGGCGAGGTTTCATAAAAAATAATGCGCTATATCTCCGAAACCAAAATGGCACAAACGTTCGTTTTTGCGGCACAAATCAGCACAAACGCAGCACAAACAAATGGGATATTTGTTTTTAAAATTGCATAACATGGGGTGCAAAGTGGGCTGGGTTTCATTAAAAAATAATGCACAATATCTCCTAAACCAAACCGGCACAAACGTTCATTTTTGCGGCACAAATCAGCACAAACGCAGCACAAACAAATGGTATATTTTAATTCAGTTTTTACAAACATGGGGTGCCAACTTCACATAGGTAATGCACTTGGAAGCTCCGTAAATGGATACATTGTACCTCAATTAATAACAAGTTAAAACACACAAAGTTACTCTAATAAACTGATTGTAAATTGTAAATATTATTTGTATTTTTTCTTTAAATGCTATAAAATAGATAAAACAGGGCGTGTCATTTTTGCATTAAATAAAAATATAGATAGCTATAAATAGACATGACACAGAAATAAAGTGCAGCACATAGTGTGGGTTACACATTATTGTTGTTACAAGAACCATAAAATCAGATTCCAATGAAAAATAATGAGTTTGCCCCAAGGCTGCATGTTCTGACACTTAGCCAAAGATGAAAGTTACTGACCCTTTTCTCTGCAATTTTGCTGTCCCAAAAAATATTTCATTTGTTGCCAGAAGAGCGAGTTCTACGATAACATTGTCTCATTCTTTATCTTTAATTGTCTGTTTGTTTACTGGAGTCACAGGATTATTTTGAAGCCTTTGACCCTAAATAGATTCTCTGCTATGTTTTGAATAGTTTACAAAAGTGAACATTAAAAAAAAACAAAAAACAACTACAGCAGAAATTGCCTTTGCAAAGCTTTTCTTTTTCTTGATAATTGTAGATATTTATTTTATTTAAAGGCTATAAAAGTTCAAATGAAAATGACCTAATATGTTAGAGTGTTTATAATGACACTATTTATTGTATATAACTGTGTGTTAAACCTCTGCTATATACAGTACATACAATTTACCATATTTAATGCCCCTTTTTTGTGAATTGGAACCAAAATTGTTAGTCAGATCTTTTAGTCCAACATCAGTGCCTGACCTCACAGATGCTCTTTTGAATGAATGGACACAAATTCCCACAGACACACTACAAAATCTGGTGGAAAGCCCAGAAGATTGACAACTGTTATAGCTGTAACGGGGGTACCAACTCCATTTTAATAGCAATGGCTTTGGGTTTATGAGATGTCCAACAAGTTCATATAGGTGTAATGGTGAGGTGTTGATATAGATATATAATGTATGTGATGGTTAGTTTTTAAAATCCAGGCTTAGTACACTTAATGAATTTGTTTTTTAGATATATGATCTCCTATACATAAGAGAGCAATTATTTTACTTTTTCTCATTTCACTCTTACATTTGATACAGGGGTAGACTGATCAGCTGGGCAAATAGGACTTGGACCGAGGGCCCAGCATGTAAGGGGCCCAGAAATGGCATCACCATGGCTCCTGGCATCACCATGGCTGGGGTTAACAGTTGCCCTATCAGTAACTAAGCAGTTAAGTGTGGGTTTAGTGGGGCCCCTGGACCAGAGGGAGGCCTTGTGTCTGGATGTGGGGTTTGTTGCTTGGGGGCCTAGAGTGTGGTGGTTATGTTGGGGGTCTGTCGCTGTAAGGGCCATGGAGTGTGGGGTCTGGCCTTGGAGGTTATGGACCATGTCTCTGGCCCTTGACGTTGGGGGTCCTAGCCATAGAGGTTAGGGCGCCTGGTGGAGGCAGGGCAGGGAGGCTACCATGTGAATCAATTTGAATAAATTTGAGTTAGTGTGAGACAGTGCGGTCCCTTCCCTAATTTTTGCCTGGGGCCCTGTTTGGTCTCAATCCGCCCATGATTTGATCACTATGTATCATGAATTGGTATTCTTAGTACATGAGAATTAATGAGTTAAATCAACTGCATTTCATTTATAAAGATGGACTATTATGGTTACCATGGTTCTCACAAAAATACTGTCCTCCTTTTCTACATTTTTCCCTTTTGAAATGATTTGCAATAGACAGCAAATTTGATGCAAAAATGTTATATTACATCCTTATAGGGATACTAAACCCAATTTTTTTTTTCTTCATGATTTGGATAGAGCATACAATTTTAAGCAACTTTCTAATTTACTCCTATTATCACATTTCTTCGTTCTCTTGGTATCTTTATTTGAAAAGCAGAAATATAAACTTTGGTTGACAGCCCATTCTTGGTTCAGCACCTGGGTAGGTAGTTCTTGCTGATTGGTGGCTAAATTGGGTTTAGTATCCCTTTAAAGGAGCACATCCTTTCAGCCAATCAGATACAGAAGCCTCACCAATCACCAGCCGTGATATCAAAGTTGATCAATTCAAAGACTCAAAAAAATCCTTTGAAAAGTTGTTCAAAAAATGTTTTCCCAGTGTTTCCTGGGGGATGCAAAACTGGTCTTAAAGGGACATTAATCCAAATGTTTTTCTTTCATGATTCATAAAGCTTGCAATTTTATAGAACTTTCCAATTTATTTGTATTATCTAATTTGTTTTGATCTTTTTGTATCGTTTGTTGAAGAGTATAACTAGGAAGGCTCAGAAGCTGGTGATTGGTGGCTGCACATATATGCCTCTTGTAATTGGCTTTTAGCTAGCTCCCAGTTGTTCATTACTGCTTCTTCATCAAAGGATACCAAGACAATGAAGTAAATTAGATAATAGAAGTAAATGTATAAGTTGTTTAAAATTGTATAATCTATGTGAATCATGAAATAATTTTTTTTTCATGTCCCTTTAAGCATGGCATAGGGGATATTTATGTGCCACAAAGTCTATTGAAAATGTGTTTTATTTTTATTTTCTTTGTAGGAATCACTCACTTGACATGTGCTTATTTTGCATTCCAGTAATTCCTTGGGTACATTTCCTTCATACTTTGTCAGCAATTATCTCTTGCCTTCGTTACTAAGAAACCATTAGGAATGCATACTCATGTAGTTAAATACAAGTCCAACTAGGTGTTATAAAGTACTTAGAGAAACATAAAACTTAATAATATAATCAACTGTAAATGTAAAAAGTCTGAAGTTCACAATGTTGCATAACGTTGTTAATTTGCTGCACACTGAGTAGTTTTGTGAATAAGCTCGGCTCGTTATCTGCCTAAAGATATGACGCGGAACTCAAAGTGGAGTTTGTGTTGTACAGTTACGGTTCAACATCATATGTTTATGGTGCTAGAGTCAGAAATAGGTAGATAAATAGATACAGTAAATAGATATAGATAGATATATATTGCAGATAGATACAGACAGATAGATAGATGAGATATATATATATACAGGTGGCCCTCGTTTTACAACGGTTCAATTTACACCGTTTCAGAATAACAACCTTTTTTTCCAGTCATGTGACTGCTATTGAAAAGCATTGAGAAGCAGTGCATTTATTAAAATAGCCAGTAGGTGGAGCTGTCCGCTTGTGTTGCAGCAAAGCCAAGCAAGCTGAAATTAATCAGTTTAACCAGACCTGAGCTATCGAGCAGATTTCTAAGGAACAAGATCTTCCTGTCTATAAATCAGTCCAGATTGGAATGCATAGAAAGAACTGTTTGCAGAAAAATGCAAGTGAAGTCTGTGTTGTGTGATTATTTTATTAGGTTTATAATGCTGTTTAGCAAATGTTTTTGTTCATTTAACTTAGTTTAATTATATATTCTGTGTTGTGTGATTATTTTATTACGTTTATAATGCTGTTTAGCATTTAAAGTCTTCATTTCAAAGCTTTAAAAATAATGTATTAGGTGTTACTTATGACAATTTTGAGAGGGGCCTGGAACCTATCTCCCTCACTTCCCATTGACTTACATTATAAACTGGGTTTCAATTTACAACGGTTTCGATTTACAACCATCCCTTCTGGAACCTAACCCCGGCGTAAACTGAGGCCTACCTGTGTATATATATATATATATATATATATATATAGAGAGAGAGAGAGAGAGATATATAGATAGATAGATAGATAGATAGATAGAGTAAATAGATACTGTAGATAGATAAAGATAGATAGATACAGATAGGAAGACAGATACTGTAGATAGATATATTAGATAAATAATAGATACGATAGATAGATAGATAGATAGATAGACAGACTACTGTGGCTGAATGGTCACAAATTCCCACAGATCACTATGTATCTTGAATTGGCATACTTATAGTACATGGGAATTAATGAGTTAAATCAGCTGCATTTGATTTATAAAGATTGCTTCTTTTGGCCACATGGTTCTCACAAGAAATACTTTCCTCCTTTTCTACATCTTCACTGCTGAAATAATGGAAAATCTATTGTGGAACTGACTGAGCATATCTGCAGTGTCGAAAAGTCACTTATTTCTCTTAGCACTGAAAACACTTAGTTAAACCTACAGCAAAAAATGCTGTACCAAACTTTAGTTTCCTCATTTTCCATGATAGATGTTATTGCCTATGTATTGCTTTTATTATTTGGTGGGAAAACTCTTTTGATATATTTTGAAGATGCTCAGTAGAAACAGCTGACAAAAATTAACAAAGTCATACTCAGTAACAGTATTTTGCCACAGAGGATTGTGGGACTTAGTCTGTATTGGAGCTGCAGTCTGATAAAACGGTGAGTACCTGCAGCAGTGTCCTATTACCTGCATCGTATATACAGTAGAAGTCATATTACACACACTACACATACATTCTTTATACATATTAAACTTATAGAAATTACATAAACTACACATTCATATAGTACACACACTACAATTACACTATGTACACATACACCCACTACACATACATATCGTACACTCACTACCCATACATGCACCCTGGAGGAGAGCATGGATGGAGGGGATTTTGGCCCCTATGAAGGCAATGGAGCGCGAGGAGTTAGAAGGGGTTCAGTTAGATAGGAAGGTATGTAAGGGGCGGAAATTACATCCTCCTCTTGAGTTCCTGCAACTGCAAGGTGAAGTTCAGCGATTAAGGCTTGTAGTTGCAGAGACCGAGGAGGATGGATAGCTTACTGGCGGATGTCAGGAGAATGGCCGAGGAGAGGGGTATGGCTTGGCTCCAGGATTACCTGGCCGCAGCTAAACTGCCAAGAGTGTTGGAGTAGGCAGATGGAAGCGGGAGCAGATGGCGGCAGAGGCGGGAAAAGTCAGGACGGTGATGGGCCAGTACATGGTGCCAGTGGACCCATGCGCTGAACGGGGAGGAGTCACAGCAGATCAGAGGCCTGGGAGCAAGTGGCGGTGCATATGGTGTAAGCTGGCAACACGAGGAGGGCATCCATCCGGAGCAGAGTTGCGGCAGGTAAGGCAGGAGGTGAAGCAGAGCTGGGCCTTGATCAGCATCTAGGTGTGGCAGGGTGGGAGAATGTGGCACGGGCCCGGAGGACATCAGCACACATGGTGGGGATAATGGTGGGGGAGGGCATTCCCCAGGCTGGAAGTGGGGGTCGGGAGCAGCTGGAGGGGACAAGAGATAGGATGGGGGAGCAGTGGAGGGAACTGAGTAACATAGTAACATAGTAACATAGTAACATAGTAGATAAGGTTGAAAAAAAGACTGAAGTCCATCGAGTTCAACCTATACAAATCTAAAATACTTACAAAAAGCTCCAGTTAAGCTTAAATAACCCCATTAAAATGTGACCCATTTAATACTAGCAATCATATCCATGAATTTTGTTTGTATACAGAAACTTATCCAGACTATTTTTAAATGTATCTATGGTATTGGCATTCACCACCTCCTTTGGTAATGAGTTCCACACTGCTCTCACAGTGAAAAAACGTTTCCGTTGCAGGAGATTAAATCTCCTTTCCTCCAACCTTAAATTATGACCTCTTGTCAGAAACAATTTTCTTGGAATAAACAGAGCTTCTGCCATCTCTGTATATGGGCCTTGAATATATTTATATAAGGTAATCATGTCACCTCTCAAGCGCCTTTTTTCTAAAGAAAACAGACCCAGTTTGGCTAGCCTCTCCTCATAGGTTAATTTCTCCAATCCCCTTATTAGCTTTGTGGCCTTTCTCTGAACTTTTTCTAGTTCTGCAATATCTTTTTTAGCAATTGTTCCCCAGAACTGCACTCCAAACTCAAGGTGAGGTCTTACCAGGGCTTTATATAATGACAGAATTATGCTTTCCTCCCTTGAATCAATGCCTCTTTTAATACATGCTAGTATCTTATTAGCCTTTGAAGCCTCTGCCCTGCATTGTGCACCCATTTTTAGCTTGTTATCTATTACTACTCCCAAATCCCTTTCCTCCTGTGTTTGGCTAAGTCTTGTCCCATTAAAAAAATACGTAGCCTGCTTATTTTTACTTCCAAAATGTAGAACCTTGCATTTTTCCGTATTAAATCTCATTTTCCATTCACTTGCCCATAGTTCTAATTTTAGCAAATCCCTTTGTAAAGACAGTTCGTCCTGCTCTGACCTTATGACCTTACTTAACTTAGTATCATCTGCAAAAATAGAGATGTCGCTATTTAATCCTTGCTCCAAGTCATTTATAAAAATATTAAAAAGAACAGGGCCCAGTACTGATCCCTGGGGGACGCCACTGATTACCTTTGTCCAATCTGAGTAGGATCCATTTACTACTACTCGTTGCTCCCTATCTTTTATCCAGTTATTTATCCATGAGCTAACATTTTCAGCTATTCCCAGTCCCTTAATTTTGTGCATTAATCTCTCATGTGGCACTGTATCAAATGCCTTTGCAAAATCTAAGTATATCACATCCACTGATTCCCCTTTATCTATATTTTTACTTACTTCCTCGTAGAATCTAATTAGATTAGTTTGACATGATCTATTTCTCCTAAAGCCATGCTGATTAGAACTCATAATCTTGTTTACACGAATATGCTCATCAATATAATCCCTTATAATCCCTTCAAATATCTTCCCCACTATTGATGTCAGACTAACTGGTCTATAGCTTCCTGGATCATCCCTGCTTCCCTTTTTGAAGAGTGGCACCACATCAGCTTTACGCCAATCCTGGGGTACCATGCCTGAGGATAATGAGTCTTGAAAAATTAAGAGTAAAGGTTTGTCTATAACAGTGCTAAGTTCCCTTAACACCCTTGGGTGTATTCCATCTGGGCCTGGAGTTTTATTTACCTTAATATTTTCCAGTTTTTTCCTGATATCCTCTAAACAAAACCCAGTTAGTGGTATGGACTGGCATGTTCTATTATGTTCAAAACTATCATTCAATGGTTCCTCTCTTGTGTATACTGAAGAAAAAAACTGGTTTAGTACCTCAGCCTTCTCCCTGTCATTATTTATCATGCTACCGTCCACGCATTTTAATGTACCTATATTATCCTTCTTAGATTTTTTGTTATTTATGTACTTAAAGAACCTTTTAGGGTTAGACTTAGAATCCTTAGCAATTAATTTTTCATTTTCAATTTTGGCTAATTTGATTGCTTTTTTGCATGCTTTGTTACATTCCTTATAAATATTGTATGCTGAGTCTGTACTATTTTCTTTTAATAATTTAAATGCCCTACGTTTTTTCCTAATTTCTCTTAACACATTTTTATTTAGCCATAACGGCTTTGTTTTTTTATTTTTACTTTTATAACCATATGGTATGTGTTGATATGTATATTTATTTAACACATTTTTAAATATTATCCATTTATTCTCTGTATTTTTTTTTTTTTTAACAATATTTTTATTGAATTTTACAATATTGCGCATAACATAGAAGGTACATTGTAATATACAAAAGCGGAGTTGTGATTGTACATATATCAGTGCAGTCGATAAGTCCATGTGTTTCACTGCCAAAAATGAATGACCTACTCATCCCCTCAAACATTTGTTATTAACAGTGTACTGATTCCATATATATAGTTTACAATCTCCATACACTTATAGCTTATTAATACATATTGACTTGTTTACTTGTCCTTCCAGTAACAAAAAATGAATCAAAAAAATAAAACCCAAAGTAAAAAATTAAAAAATAAGAACATTTACATAAACTTATACGTAAATTTAAGGAAAAAATTTAAAACTCAAATGTGAAATCTGAAGCAAGACCCTACAGTTAGAAAGAGAAGAGAAAAACAAAGTGGGACAGGATAGAAGGAAAAGGAAAAAGAAGAAATGCAGAAGCAAGAGGGGTTAAATAGGGGTTTAATAAGTAAGGGTGAGTTTCTCTGGTCAGGAGAGAAAGCTGTGATTCAGGTTTAGGAGTCCGGTTGGGTACCCAAATAAGTTTCCCAATAAAACTTAATATCATAAAATCTAGTAAGCATTTTCTTTCGAAAGTACACATACTCCTCCTGTGATAGGAGCATGGTGGTGTTCTGGATCCACTCTGTTCTAGAGGGAGGTGTAGTGGATTTCCACCTCTTAGCTATCAAATTCCTTGCACTATTTAGTCCTATTTGCAAGAGTTTCCATCTAACTATGCACATTCCCTCTGGTCTGTGGTTCAGCAAGGCCATTACAGGGATCAACACAAAAGATATGTCAATGATGGACTGGAAAACCGTCTCAACTATTAACCAGAAGGGTTGTATTTTCTCACATTGCCACCAAATATGCGACATAGTGCCTCTCCCCCCGCACCCCCTCCAGCATCTGTCATCTACGTTAGGGTAAATATATCGTAAGCGTTCAGGGGTTAAGTACCAGCGAGTCAGAATCTTATGATTAAGTTCTAGAATTTTGGGCGCTGCAGAAGATTTGCGAGTGTTAAAAAATATGTTCTCCCAGTCCTGAGTTGTAAGGGGTGTCCCCAATTCTACCTGCCAACGTGTGGTGTATGAAGGGAGAGAGTTAATTAGTGTATCTTCCAATAATCCTCTCGCTATTGATAGGGTTCCTCTAGGTATTACCTCTAGTAAGCACAATTTCTCGAATCTTGTAGTGGGTCTTAATAGGTCCTTTTTATATTTAGAGTTGTGAATCAGATGTTTCAATTGCGCATACTTTAGCCAGGAGGAAAATCCACCCCCCTCTACCACCTCCAAATCCTGTCTTTGCTTTAATGTGCCATTAGTGGTCAATTTTATAAATAGTACTGTGTATCCCAGTTCGCCCCTAGTGTGTCTGTGGAACTCTAGGCCCCCCATAAATTCTGCGTTTTATGAGATAGGGGCTAACGGGGAGACTCTGGAGGATATGCCTAACTTGGAGTCCCTCAACGAGTCCCATTTTTCAAAAATATGCGTGTACAGCCCTGAGGCTTCAACTAAGGGTGGTCTAGCTCCTGGGGATATCCAGCACAGTGCACCTGGGGTCGGGGCTCTCAAGAGATGAGAATCTATAGTCGTCCATGCCTTTTGTTCTATTTTACCGTGCCAATCCAGCACTCGCTGGATTATTATCGCGTTGTAGTACCTCTCTATGGCCTAGATTTAGAGTTCGGCGGTAGCCGTGAAAACCAGCGTTAGAGGCTCCTAACGCTGGTTTTAGGCTACCGCCGGTATTTGGAGTCACTCAAAATAGGGTCTAACGCTCACTTTTCAGCCGCGACTTTTCCATACCGCAGATCCCCTTACGTCAATTGCGTATCCTATCTTTTCAATGGGATCTTCCTAACGCCGGTATTTAGAGTCGTTTCTGAAGTGAGCGTTAGACATCTAACGACAAAACTCCAGCCGCAGGAAAAAAGCAGGAGTTAAGAGCTTTCTGGGCTAACGCCGGTTTATAAAGCTCTTAACTACTGTACCCTAAAGTACACTAACACCCATAAACTACCTATGTACCCCTAAACTGAGGTCCCCCCACATCGCCGCCACTCGATTAAATTTTTTTAACCCCTAATCTGCCGACCGCCACCTACGTTATACTTATGTACCCCTAATCTGCTGCCCCTAACCCCGCCGACCCCTGTATTATATTTATTAACCCCTAACCTGCCCCCCACAACGTCGCCGCAAGCTACTTACAATAATTAACCCCTAATCTGCCGACCGTAAAGCGCCGCCACCTACGTTATCCTTATGTACCCCTAATCTGCTGCCCCTAACACCGCCGACCCCTATATTATATTTATTAACCCCTAATCTGCCCCCCTCAACGTCGCCGACACCTGCCTACACTTATTAACCCCTAATCTGCCGAGCGGACCTGAGCGCTACTATAATAAAGTTATTAACCCCTAATCCGCCTCACTAACCCTATCATAAATAGTATTAACCCCTAATCTGCCCTCCATAACATCGCCGACACCTAACTTCAATTATTAACCCCTAATCTGACGACCGGAGCTCATCGCTACTATAATAAATGGATTAACCCCTAAAGCTAAGTCTAACCCTAACACTAACACCCCCCTAAGTTAAATATAATTTAAATCTAACGAAAATAAAAAAATGCCCTACCCTATTCTAAATTAATAGAGTTAAAAGCTCTTTTACCTTACCAGCCCTGAACAGGGCCCTTTGCGGGGCATGCCCCAAGAAAATCAGCTCTTTTGCCTGTAAAAAAAAACATACAATACCCCCCCCAACATTACAACCCACCACCCACATACCCCTAATCTAACCCAAACCCCCCTTAAATAAACCTAACACTAAGCCCCTGAAGATCTTCCTACCTTGTCTTCACCATCCAGGTATCACCGATCCGTCCTGGCATCCGGTGCTGAAGAGGTCCAAAGTCTTCCTCCTATCCGGCAAGAAGAGGACATCCGGACCGGCAAACATCTTCTCCAAGCGGCATCTTCGATCTTCTTCCATCCGGTGCGGAGCGGGTCCATCTTGAAGCAGCCGACGCGGATCCATCCTCTTCTTCCGGCGTCTCCCGACGAATGACGGTTCCTTTAAGGGACGTCATCCAAGATGGCGTCCCTCGAATTCCGATTGGCTGATAGGATTCTATCAGCCAATCGGAATTAAGGTAGGAATATTCTGATTGGCTGATGGAATCAGCCAATCAGAATCAAGTTCAATCCTATTGGCTGATCCAATCAGCCAATCAGATTGAGCTTGCATTCTATTGGCTGTTCCGATCAGCCAATAGAATGCGAGCTCAATCTGATTGGCTGATTGGATCAGCCAATAGGATTGAACTTGATTCTGATTGTCTGATTCCATCAGCCAATCAGAATATTCCTACCTTATTTCCGATTGGCTGATAGAATCCTATCAGCCAATCGGAATTCGAGGGACGCCATCTTGGATGACGTCCCTTAAAGGAACCGTCATTCGTCGGGAGACGCCGGAAGAAGAGGATGGATCCGCGTCGGCTGCTTCAAGATGGACCCGCTCCGCACCGGATGGAAGAAGATCGAAGATGCCGCTTGGAGAAGATGTTTGCCGGTCCGGATGTCCTCTTCTTGCCGGATAGGAGGAAGACTTTGGAGCCTCTTCTGGACCTCTTCAGCACCGGATGCCAGGACGGATCGGTGATACCTGGATGGTGAAGACAAGGTAGGAAGATCTTCAGGGGCTTAGTGTTAGGTTTATTTAAGGGGGGTTTGGGTTAGATTAGGGGTATGTGGGTGGTGGGTTGTAATGTTGGGGGGGGTATTGTATGTTTTTTTTTACAGGCAAAAGAGCTGATTTTCTTGGGGCATGCCCCGCAAAGGGCCCTGTTCAGGGCTGGTAAGGTAAAAGAGCTTTTAACTCTATTAATTTAGAATAGGGTAGGGCATTTTTTTATTTTGGGGGTCTTTGTTATTTTATTAGGGGGCTTAGAGTAGGTGTAATTAGTTTAAAATTGTTGTAATATTTTTCTTATGTTTGTAAATATTTTTTTATTTTTTGTAACTTAGTTCTTTTTTATTTTTTGTACTTTAGTTAGTTTATGCAATTGTAGTTATTTGTAGAAATTGTATTTAATTTATTTATTGATAGTGTAGTGTTAGGTTTTATTGTATGTAATTGTAGGTATTTTATTTAATTAATTTATTGATAGGGTAGTGTTAGGTTTAATTATAACTTAGGTTAGGACTTATTTTACAGGTAATTTTGTTATTATTTTAACTAGGTAACTATTAAATAGTTCTTAACTATTTAATAGCTATTGTACCTGGTTAAAATAATTGCAAAGTTGCCTGTAAAATAAATATTAATCCTAAAATAGCTACAATATAATTATAATTTATATTGTAGCTATATTAGGATGTATTTTACAGGTAAGTATTTAGCTTTAAATAGGAATAATTTATTTAATAAGAGTTAATTAATTTTCGTTAGATTTAAATTATATTTAATTTAGGGGGGTGTTAGTGTTAGGGTTAGACTTAGCTTTAGGGGTTAATCCATTTATTATAGTAGCGATGAGCTCCGGTCGTCAGATTAGGGGTTAATAATTGAAGTTAGGTGTCGGCGATGTTAGGGAGGGCAGATTAGGGGTTAATACTATTTATGATAGGGTTAGTGAGGCGGATTAGGGGTTAATAACTTTATTATAGTAGCGCTCAGGTCCGCTCGGCAGATTAGGGGTTAATTATTGTAAGTAGCTGGCGGCGACGTTGTGGGGGGCAGGTTAGGGGTTAATAAATATAATATAGGGGTCAGCGGTGTTAGGGGCAGCAGATTAGGGGTACATAGGGATAATGTAAGTTGCGGCGGTTTACGGAGCGGAAGATTAGGGGTTAATAATATAATGCAGGGGTCAGCGATAGCGGGGGCGGCAGATTAGGGGTTAATAAGTGTAAGGGTAGGGGTGTTTAGACTCGGGGTACATGTTAGAGTGTTAGGTGCAGACGTAGGAAGTGTTTCCCCATAGGAAACAATGGGGCTGCGTTAGGAGCTGAACGCTGCTTTTTTGCAGGTGTTAGGTTTTTTTTCAGCTCAAACAGCCCCATTGTTTCCTATGGGAGAATCGTGCACGAGCACGTTTTTGAGGCTGGCCGCGTCCGTAAGCAACTCTGGTATCGAGAGTTGCATTTGCGGTAAAAATGCTCTACGCTCCTTTTTTGGAGCCTAACGCAGCATTTTTTTGAACTCTCGATACCAGAGTTAATTTTATGGTGCGGCCAGAAAAAAGCCCGCGGAGCGTTAACAGCCCATCTACCGCCAAACTCCAAATTTAGGCCTATGTTAGGGACCCCAATACCCCCACTGCCCAAAGGTCTATACATAGTCGTCTTATTTATTCTGGACCTAATCTTCCCCCATATGAATAAGTTAATGTCTTTTTGGATATTAAACAGGAAAGCCCTAGGAAGGGGCACCGGAACTGTCTGTAAGATGTATAAAATTTGTGGCAGTATGGTCATTTTGATAGCCTGTATCCTACCCCACCAGGACAAAGGTTTATCTCGCCAAGTTTGTAGTTCCAATCTTAATCTATGTAGCAGGGGTACATAATTTTGTTGGTAGAGTTGAGATGTTAAGGGTGTTAATGCAATACCTAAGTATTTAATCTGGAGAGTTTGTAATTTATATGGGCAAATGTGTTTTAAGAGTGAGAATTTTTCAGTTTTCATATTTATGTTAAGGATTTCCGATTTTTGCGGGTTTATTAAAAAATTTGAGATCCCTCCAAACTTTTTAAATTCAGATAGTAAGTGTGGGAATGATGTGTTCGGTGATGTCATAGATATTAATACATCGTCCGCGTATAATGTAAGTTTATATTCATTCGGGCCTATTTTAATCCCGTGGATCTTATCATTTTCACGGATATGTGCCTCTAGACCTTCCATGGACAATGCGAACAGGAGCGGGGATAGTGGACACCCCTGCCTCGTCCCGTTATATATCTGAAAACTATCTGACAGAGTATCGTTGGCCTTCACCCTCGCGGAGGGTTTATTATAGACACTAAAAATTCTAGCTATCATTTTGGTTCCAAAGCCAAATCTAACCAAACATGCCTCGAGAAACCCCCAATCCAGACGATCAAACTCCTTTTCGGCATCTGTAGAAATAAAAATTGTTGGTTCTCTAGTTCTATTTACATGTTCTATGAGGTGTACTGTACGTATAGTATTGTCCCTGGCTTCCCTGCCAGGGACAAAACCCGATTGGTCTACATGTATAAGTTGGGGTAAGATTTTGTTTAATCTTTTGGCCAGAATTTTTGTATAAATCTTTATATCTGAGTTTAGTAAAGATATAGGCCTATAATTCTCTACTCTAGTGTTATCTTTCCCTGGTTTGGGTATAATCACTATGTGTGCTTCTAATATCTGTTTAGACCATGTTGTGTCTTCGTCTATCGCGGTGAATAGGCTAGTTAAGTGTGGGGCTAATATGTCCTTAAATTGCTTATAGTAAGTGTTAGAGAAACCATCCGGTCCAGGACTTTTATGTCCTGGTAAGCTATTGATTACCGCCACTACTTCTTGTTGTGTGATAGGGCTTTCTAGTTCCTCCATAATTTTGGATGGCAATGTTGGGAGGTCTATCTCATTCAGGTATGTAATATGGTCTTCCCTCCTATTCAAAGAGGTCGGTGTTTGCAAATTATACAGGTCTCTATAGTATGTTTTAAAACCTTCAACTATACCCCTAGAATCATGTATGTGTTCACCCCCAGGTGTTCTTATCTTGTGTATGTATGAGTTGTTTCTTTTTGTGCGCAGCAGCCTAGCCAGGAGAGTTCCTGCCTTATTTGATTCCGCATAATATACTTTTTTGATGTAAAAAGCCTTATCCTGAGCTTCCCTGTATAATAAATGGTTGAGATTTCTTCTAGCTAACCGAAGCTGCTGACTTAGGGAAGGGTCCTGAGGGTTGGTCTTATGTAAGCTTTCAGTCGATTGCAAGGTGGCCACAGCTTCCATATATGCTGTGCGGTATTGTTTAGTGAGTATGGCCCTCTGTTTAATAAACTCTCCCCTCATTACCGCTTTGTGGGCTTCCCATGTTATTAAGCAAGAAGTGTGTTGATGTGGGTTGAAGCTAAAGAACTCTTTCATAGAGGTTGTGATTCTGTCCACTATTATAGGCTTATGTAAGAGTGTTTCGTCTAACCTCCAAATATAAGGTGTAAGAGGCTTCTCCGACCATCTAAGGTCAATGCTAACCGCGGCATGATCAGACCAGCTGACAGTCTCTATATTGGAATCTGAAACTAAGCTATATGTTGTTTGGTCTGTAAACACATAATCAATACGGGAGTAACTCTTATGGGGGTGGGAATAAAAGGTAAAGTTTCTTTGTCCTGGGTGACTTGTTCTCCAGGAGTCTAACAGAGTCAGTTTCCTAAGGTTCATGCAGATTTTGCGAATTGATGCTGGAGCAACCGGACTGCGACCAGTTGAGCAGTCCATGTCAGGTTCAAGAGCTACATTGAGATCTCCTGCGAGAATCAATGCCCCTTTATATTCTGCCAGTATTACGTTAGTCAATTTTTGAAAAAACTTCCCCTGCTTATGATTTGGGGCATATATGTTAACTAGAGTAATAGTCTTATGGTATAATTTGCCCACTAGAATGATCCATCTAACGTCTGCGTCCTCCACTTTATGTAGTAATTGGAAGGGTATTTTTTTTTAAAATAATATGCCCACTCCATTTTTTTTCTGTATATTAGATGCAAAATAGCCTACGGGAAATTCTTTGTTGTGAAAGTGGGGTATGTTATCTCTAGCAAAGTGCGTCTCTTGAACGAATATTATTCCCCCTGCCATCTTTTTAAAACTCGATAGAGCTACCGATCTTTTAGTGGGCGAGTTTAACCCCTTAACATTCTGGGAAATTAGTTTAATTTTGTTATCTACCATTTGTACTGTAGAGGGTGTAGCTAAGTGTCAACAGTGTATCCATGCAGCGAAGCTGGACAGAGTCATACTCACAAGTTATCATCCGGACAGACAGTCTGTGTACCCCAGTCCGTGGCATGTTTATCAACCTAGAGGGGAAGAGAGAAGCAGAATAGAATAGAAAAGAGAAGGGAGGGGAGAGAGCAAGGCTTCCAAAGGTCCTGCAGGGTCTGTGTTGGAACAACAAAAAAATTGCAATCATAAAAATACTCTGATTCATTGAACAATAAACAATAAGAGATCCCTTCCAACTAAAGATCTCAAACTGAATGGTAACACGGGGGGGGGGGGGGGTTCAAGTCACTTTGTGACGTGAAATAACAACCTGCAAATTTAAAATCACATTGTTTAAACAGTTTTGCAACTAATAAACTTTAAACTGTATGATATTGCAACAGTGTCTAGCTTGAATAAACTAATATGGGCAATTTATAGGATAAACCTTAACATGTCCTGAATATACCCTTTCAGTGATCTTACCAACTGGGGTTACTTCCCTTAAATATAATGTGACACCAAATATACATTATATTTTCAAGTGGGGTCTGCATGTGTTGGAGAAAGGGAGTGTCCCCCTTCCTGGTTTTTGTTCTTTTTCTTCTTGACCACTTTATTCCATCCTGTGAGTGGAGACTTTGATAACGTTTCATTAGTGTCCATTTTGTTATCAGTCCCAGTCCTCAGACTTGGCAAAGTGGGTTTTGGTATGCTCAGCTGCGAGCAGAAGTGATCAATGTCCTCCTGTATTCTGTATATTGCTGTAGTGTTTCCTTTAACTACTTTCAAACAAAAGGGGAAGCCCCACCTGTATGGTATCCCTAGATCTCTTAGGTGCAGCGTAAGATATCTTGTTTCTCTTCGTCTAGAGAGTGTCATGGGGCTAAGATCCGCAAAGAAAAGGATGGGGTGACCTTCAAATGAGATAGGGTGTCTTTGTCTGGCGGCAGAAAGGATGTTTTCTTTGTCCCTGAAGCTAGTAAACTTAATAATGACGTCCCGAGGTGGTGCATTTTCCTTGGGGACCGGTCTCAGTGCCCTATGGTATATATCCAGGGGGTAGTCAACTTCCTCCTTGTTGTTGGTGATAGAGTTAAACAGTCTCTGCAAGTAGGGAAGAAGTGCTTCCAAGTTGACCATTTCTGGTATACCTCTTAGCCTAACATTCTGGCGGCGCCCTCTATTATCCAGGTCCTCTACCTGGTCTTGAAGCTGTGCTATTAGAGTTTGTTGGTGAGAGGACTGCCTGGCATGTTGGTCAAGGAATGTGTTAGTCAGCTCTGCATCTTCTTCTAATACCATTATGCGGTTCCCAATCTCATTGACTTCTTTTTTAACCTCTGCTATACTTGACTTCATGATCTGGGTGACATGCGAGATCAGAGCAGTAAAATCCTCTTTAGTCGGCAGAGATTGCAAGTCCGCTCTTGTTAGCGGAGCTTGCGTCTCTATGTCTACTTCAGATTCTGTGGTATCAGTGGTATTCTCCTCCCCCTCCCTAGGCTCTGTAGAAGCCGTGTCATTTGGATTGAAAAAGTTATGTAATCTAGGGTTAGGAGTGCCCCCACCTTTAGAAGACTTGTCTGCTCTTGGAAGGCGTTTTGATGACATGTTTATCATATAAGTAAAATGTCTCTTGATACTGAGTGTAAACACTGGACTTTGCTGCTAAAAGACGTGAATTCTCTGAGCTATAACTGCAGTTCCCTGAGGGAAATATGTGAAAACTTAAGCTCTTTGCTCGCGGTGTGGAATATAGAGTCCCAGTGCTGTAACCCACAGTGTGTTTAAATACATGTCACAAGATATTCACAGACTGTAAGCCCCTTGCGCATTCACTCATACAGGCATCCTGTGTAATATGCTCTGGTTGTCGGTCACGGCTGTGTCAGCAAGCAAGTCAACATGGCGTCTTTCGCGCCTTTTGTTTGATGTCAAAGTCCCATATTATCAACTTATACCTGCTTCTGCAGCTTGTCTTACAATCTTCTCTGGGGTCCGACCGCAAACTTCCTGCTCTCTGATTATAGAAAGGCCACCGATCGCATCAGTGCCCGTTTGTAAGGGTTGCAGGAGATCAATAGCGTAGTGGAGGCGAGGCGGGCAGGCCGCATACAGCGCTCTGTTGAATTGCCCAAAATAGTGACGGCACCTTCCTCCTTCGATCCTCCGGTCTCCTCTCTAAACTCTGCAGTGTGCAGCTTACCGGTAGGGAGTAGTTTCAGCTAGTTATGTGCATTGATGTCGCTAACTGTAGATGTATTAGTTGTTATCTACACGGAGCTCCTCACTTACACGACCATCTTTGGCGCTGGTCGGCTCTGCCCCTTATTCTCTGTATTTTTATTAGAAAATACATTGTCCCAATTTATATTATTTAATGATTTCCTTAAATCGTTGAATTTTGCTTTCTTGAAATTAAAAGTCTTAGTTAAGCCTTTAAAACACTGCATTTGAAAATAGATTTCAAATGTGACCATGTTATGATCACTGTTACCCAAATGTTCTTTAACTTCTATGTTTGATATTATATCTGTATTGTTTGATAGCACTAAATCCAATATAGCTTTACTCCTAGTTGGCTCCTCTATTAATTGTGACAAGAAGTTATCCCTGAGAACATTTAAAAATCTATCCCCCTTAGCTGAATTACTAGTTTCATTGGCCCAGTTTATATAAGGGTAGTTAAAATCTCCCATAATTACAGCACTGTTATTAGCAGCCTTACCTATTTGGATAAGTAGTTGAGTTTCCTCCGGGTCACTAATGTTGGGAGGCTTGTAGCATGTTCCTAGTAATATTTTTTTAGGATTTTTCCCCCCACTCTTTATTTCAACCCACAGGGTCTCTACATTGTCACTTGTATCATAAATATCTTCCCTTATTGTAGGTTTAAGGTTAGGTTTAATATACATGCAGATTCCTCCACCCCTTTTATTATTCCTGTCCCTCCTAAATAATGTATACCCCTCTAAGTTAACTGCCCAGTCATGTGAATCATCCCACCAAGTTTCAGTTATACTGATAACATCATAGTCCTCTTCTGCAACTAAGAGCGTCAGCTCCCCCATTTTACCTGTCATGCTTCTTGCATTTGTTGTCATACATTTAATTTTCATGTGCTTTCTGCTGCTACTCTGTGTGCTTTCCTCTATATTTTCTAATGTGACATTTCTTAAGTCATCCCTTCCTTGAGATATTAAGGGATTGTCATATTTACAGACTGATCTCTCTGTTCTATTTTGTTCTAACTGACCCTCCCCCCTTTGCCTAGTTTAAAAGGTTCTCTAAACGTGCTACCATCCTTTCCCCCAACACACCTGCACCCATGTCATTCCGGTGCAATCCATCCTTACTGTACAAATTGTACCCTAGTGAAAAATCAGCCCAGTGTTCTAAAAAGTCAAACCCCTCATTTTTACACCATGTCTTTAGCCATGAATTAACAGACCTTAACTCCTTCTGCCTTACTGAATTAGCACACGGCACTGGTAATATCTCAGAAAATATTACTTTGGAGGTCCTTGCTTTAAGCTTGCTACCTAACTCCCTGAAGTCATTTTTTAGCACAAGGAAGAGAGTTAAGAAAAGGGGTAATAAAGGAGGCCGGGTAGAGAATGTATCTAGTGTGAGTGCACTTCAAGGGATTGATAGACTAGGGGGTAGTGTGGGGCAGCAGTGGTTGGTGCGACAAGGGGAGGGGAGGCCAGTATTGGTTAAGGGGGCTACTAAGAGACCTATAAAAAGAGCTGCTACTGGGGTTAGGGGGAAAGGAAGAAAGAGGGGACCAGGGAAGGGAAGACTGCAAGTGATAGGACAGGAAATACAGAATAGCGGGGGGGATAAGCAATGGTGGGATAAGTTGGCTTGTTTAACTTCCGCAGGTGCAAGGGGTGAGCCAGAAGAGCAGATGGTTGGGGGCAGAGGCTTCTGTGGAATCTCCAAGGCAGGACCTGGATAGTGATGTGCTGTGGGTGGACCACTCATACAGCGACTTTGAGCTGGAGGATCCGGGGGGAAGGACCGTCATCTGGACCAGTAGCATCACTGCAGGCAGGAGACCTGGTTGCGTTGGAGCAATTGCTCCGTTCTTTGGTACCAGGGCAGCGGGGGCAGGAGTCTGGGGGGGGGGGGTGAGTAGGGAGCTCAGGTTAGGGTCAGCATTAGGGAGGGGAGAATTAGGAGAGAAGGAGGGGGTGGTAGGCAGGATAGGGCTTGCACTGTCTCCTCTCAACAGACACAGCCACAGGTAAGGGAACCCCTGGTGCGCCACAGCCTACGGAGGTCTGGAAAAGGACGGCGGCGGGACAAGTCTCGTTCGCCAAGGGAGTGGGAGAGGAATTGGGCAGCGAGACGGTCTCCTACATGGGGGAGACTGGAGAGGGCAGCTGACAGGAGTGGCAGAAGGAGGAGGTCCAGATCCCTGACGCCAAGGAGAAGCACTACGTGGCCCAGGGAGAAGGTGTCGGGCGGCAGACATAGGCTAGGGTGGTGGAGAGAGCAGTGGGACCCAGGATGGTGGGAGCATCTACGGCACCCAGGAGCGAAGGTGAGGGTGCTAACAACGCATTGAGTGTGGATGTCAGTGCGCATGGTTTAGGTGTGGCTCAGAGTTCATTGTTGAGTGGTTTAAGGTATCTACTGGCGCAATTTGAGAAACAGCTGGCGTGACAACAAGGGAATGTAGCGTTGGCGTGGGAAGTGAGGTCGGGAACGGGGGTTCCCGTGTCAGGAGGTTTTGGCCAGGTGCAAGAGGGGCTACAGTGGCGCAGGCCAGCGGGACTAGCTCAGGAAGTGTTCTGAAAGTAGCGGATAATGCTATGAGGAGACATTGCCTGTGTTCTATCGGCCCACTGGGGATACACCTTGCGCAGGATGTGAAGGAGAAGATCTGGAAAAGAGAATTCTTGGAAATTTTCTCACTATTACCTTTAGATCAGGTGCTGGAGATTAAAGAAGACACAAAGGGCATCAAGGAGAAGAAAGAAGAAGATGAGAGGAAGAAGAGGTACCGCAAGTTACCAAAAACATTGAGTAATTGGTCAAAGGCGTTCTGCACTATTTTGCTATTGCAACGAGATTGCAGGGGCCTATTGGACGTACAGGGGTTTGGCATGGTGGTTGTATGACAAACAGTTCCGGCAGAGGTTGGCGGCGAGGCCTGAGATGGGACGACAGGGAAGGTGGATGTGGAGGTTGCCTTTTGGCTGTTGCCGGTGCATCCGGTATGTCATCATTTGCTGGGTTGTTTTTTTCCGGGCGAGCCTTATGTTGTTTTATGCCTTTCCGATGGGATGTTCCATTTTGTGTGCATACTTCAAGAAGTTTAGCACCTTTGTGGAATGGGTCATGCATCAGATTTCTGGTTTGTCTTCGGTTGTCCATTATTTATCCTATTTGTTGGAGAATCGGGAACGGGGGATTGTTTAAGGTTAATGGAGCATTTCTTTAAGGTGGCAGACGATTTTGGGATCCCGGTTGCACATGAGAAAGACCGAAGGTCCTGTAACTTCTTTGAGTTTCTTGGGTATTGAAATTGAGTCAGATGGAATGTCGCTTGCCGCAGGACAAGTTGGTGGACCTGAAAGGTTCCATCGCGGGGGTGATATGGGAAAAGAAACTTCAGCTTCGGGACATTCAATCTTTGGTGGGCAAGCTTAAATTTGCTTGCAGGATTATCCCAGTGGAGAAAGTATTCTGCAGGAGGCTGTCGATGGCTACTGCAGGGGTGATGGATCCCCAGCACTGGATCCGTTTGGCTGCCGAGCTAAAAGTGGACCTTAAGGTTTGGTGGATATTTCTGGAAAATTTTAATGGCAAGACGTTAGTGCAGGAAGGGGCTGTTTCAAATGAAGAGTTGCATCTGTTTACGGACACATCAGTTTCGGTGGCTTTTGGGGCATATTGCCAGGAGAGCTGGTGTGGAAAGTGGCCAGTCCTTTGGAAGGAGCAAGGACTCACTAAGAATCTAGTATTTCTTGAGCTTTTCCCTTTACTGGTAGCGCTGAAGGTTTGGCAGAAGAGATTGCGGGATAGGAGGGTGTTTTTTATACAGATAATTTAGGGGTTGTCTACGCGATTAACAAGTTATTGTCTAGCTCTCCTGCCAGTGGTGCGCTTGCTTAGGCTGTTTGTGTTGGAGTGCATGCAGCTGAATGTGTTTTTCGTGCTGTTCATGTACCAGGCTGTCTTAATGTAATTGCTGATGCTCTTTCTCGTTTCCAGTGGTCACGATTACGGGAGGCAGCACCGGAGGAAGAAGGAGTCAGCTGTTCACCAGAGCTGTTGAAGTTTTGGAGTTAAAGTGGCAAGGGGAGCTTTAGCTCGAGGTACTTGGGATGCAAATGTCCGAACATGGGGTAAATGGCTTCAAGTTTTAAATGAAAAAGGTGTAGACGCCTCAAGAGAAGGGTGGATTCAGGGTTTGCTGTCATGGATTGAGGAATGGGGTGTTAGAGGCTTGTCAAATTCAGTGGTGAGGAGGAATGTGGCAGTGTTGGCGTTTCTTTTCAAATTGTTGGGTTGGAGAGACATAACGAAATTGTTTGTGGTTCAATTAGCAGTAAAGGGGGTTTGCAAAGGGAAGTTTTGTAGGGATAGGAGGTGGCCAGTGAGTTTTGAAAATACTGGTGAAGTTGATTGAGACCCTAGTGTCAGTGTGCTCATCAGAATTTGAGATGATTTTGCTCTGGGCTGCATTCATGTTGGCGTTTTTCAGGGGCTTTCCACATTTCCGAGTTAGTTGGGGTTAATAGGAGGGACGTTGGGGGCCTAATGGCTAAAGATTTTTCGATCAGAGACGGGGTGTTATGGATCTGGCTTAGAAAGTAAAAAACAGATCAAGAGGGGTTAGGGGGGGATCAGAATCTTTGAGATTTGTTGTCCAGTAGCCAATTTGTCTGCATTCCTGAAGGTTCGGCCCGTCGCTTAACTTCCTTTATTTGTTAAGGACGGGTCGGCATTATCCCGTTTTCAGTTTTTAGCCATTTTCCATCAGGTTTTGTCAGCTGCCAACTTGGGTTTAGGTGAGAGTGTGATTAGAAGAATTGACTGTTGGAAG
Source organism: Bombina bombina (assembly GCF_027579735.1). Lineage (NCBI taxonomy): Eukaryota > Metazoa > Chordata > Amphibia > Anura > Bombinatoridae > Bombina > Bombina bombina. Next base: position 48,944,789 of record NC_069502.1, on the reverse strand, counting down.
TCAGGATGTTTTCGTTTGTATCTTAGACCAGAGCTAAAGGTTTAGAAGGTTTATTTGTTTCGACAGGTCCAGTGCACTGTTGGATTGTAGGCCACTCCTATATATATTGGGCTTGTAAGGCAGCTGCAGTGAAGAGTCAAGGAACGCAGTTGTACTTATATGAGGAGACAGTGTTGTTACATTGGTTTGGGGTTCGGGGTGGGATCAGATTCTTAGAAAAGTGGTGGATTATGCTAGGTTGTTTCGGCCTCCGGCTATTTTGGTGATCCATGTGGGGGGTAACGACTTGGGTTTTCAGTCCCAGAGGGATTTTGTGGAGAGCATACGGAAATATTTGGGCAGGTTAAGAGAGTCGTTTCCTAATTTGATCATTGTATGGTCTGACATTGAACCTCGATCAGTGTGGAGGGCAGCATGGAATTTCCGGAAGCTGGAGGCCTCTAGAAAAAAGATTAATAGAACCATTAGTAGTTTTGTAGCTAAGATTGGGGGGTTTCGTATTCGTCATGTGGAGTTTGAAGGGGAGACGGGTCTTTGTTTTTTCTTAAAGGATGGGGTACACCTGAACGAGGTCGGTTTACATCTTTTTAATTTTAACATCAGAGAAGGGGTGTTAAAGGCCTTAGCCCATGTGGGGTTTACTCGTCTGTGACGTGCTGTGGTGGGGGTGCTTGTTTTTTATGCTGTAAGTTTAGGTAAATTGATACCTCCCTAAAGAGGCCGGAGAGTTGGTTTGGGGATGTATCTGGCTGTAAGTCGGTGGAAGGTACATCTCTTGTAACAAGCACCTAATGTTTCCTCATGTTAATATTTTTTACAGGTTATTTTGAGTTTTATCAAATTTATAAGTTATATATTTATTAAAGAATTTAATAAATGCAGGCTGCGGCCTTTACACCCATTTCAGTTGTGTGTTGCATTATTTATTAAGCGTAATGTATGCCTAATTTGGGGTCAATACAGAACACACACACTACACATACACTCTATACACATACTACACATATGCAAATTACACAAAGTACACATGCATACAGTACATACACTACAAATACACTGTGTACAGATACACACACTGCACACTACACATACACATAGTACACTCACTACCCATACACAGAGTCAGGGCCGCCGCTAGAAATTTTGGGGCCCCTGACTTAACCATTGATCAGGGCCCCCCCTTTGACATGTGCAATTTTTGACCAAGTGACTAAAACTTATATGCACTTTATTCTTAAGTGTAGTCAAACTTGGAAATGATGTAAAGGTAGTAACACACAAACACAGAAACACACAGACACACTCATACATTGAAACACACACTCACACATAAGGATTTACATATAGAGACTCTAGCAGACACGGAAAGAAACACACAAACACACTCAGACACAGACAGCCAAACAGATACTCAGCACTTATTTACATTGACCTGACAAGTAATGAGGTAGACTACAGTTTTGTCAAAAAATGAGATTTACAAAACAAAATATGGAGTTCTGATTATCTTTTTGTCAAGGAAGATGCCAACTAAATTATGACAACGGCATGCAGTGGCTGAAAGGAAGGGCCCTGATCTGCCTAAAAAATAATTTAAAGGTTAAATGGTGGATTGGTGACTTTCCGGAAAGGTCTCATTAGTCTCAAAGTCTGTAGGAAGATGTAAATAATCGGTAGTAAGGTCAAAATGTCCTAAAAAGGAACAGACAATGGACACACACACACACACAAATTCAAACTTGCACATACACCCAAGCAAACACCGACAGAGACAGCCTCAGAAAATACACAAAGATATACACACTCACACAGAGACACCCACAGAAAACACACAAAGACATACACACACACACACACACACACACAGACAACCACATAAAATACACAGACATACATGCACACACACACCCTCACTGAGACATCCACAGAAAACACACAAAGACATACACACACCCTCACAGAGACACCCATAGAAAAAGAACAAAATGATACACACCCACCCTCACAGAGAGACCCACAGAAAAAAAAAATATATACACACTTATAGAGACACAAACAAAAGAACAAACATAAACACAGACTCCCAAAGAAACACTCACAGGAGGTAACATTTCTGCACATTGCATCCCCTAAATCAACAGTGTGTGACATGCATGATAAAAAAAATGCAGAAATTAAGAGATCACTTTTTAACGAATCATATTTGAAAATGTGCAAACAAAAATAATTCTGTGAATTCAAAATTGTACATTAATGATCTGGGTAGATGGCTAGATGAAGAAAAGTACTTTTGAAAGGTTGACATATGTTTGTTTCCCCCCACATTTTCCCCAACCAAGAGCACCACTTTAAATATGGTGTACAAATGTTCCCATCTGTCAGCTGTACTTATGGATTTTGAAAATGCTGTACTCTATATGGTCTTGGTGGAACCATAAGCTGTGGTACGCAGTCTCATACCATTAGATCTGGTTAAATGCAGGATTTAGGCTTGTTTGTATGCATTTCAAAATTTAGTCAGCTGTAGTGTAAACTGAACAGTGTTAATTTAACCTATCTCCTTTCAAACAGTGAGCAATCTTAATCTGACAGCATAACATTTTATGCCGACGTAAAATGCCTTCTTGCACCTGGAAAGTCCTTGCATAAAGGGGCAGTAAACTGGAATGTAATTAATATATATATTAATTTAAAAAAAGCATGGCTTTAAATATAGAATTTCTACAACATTGTCAAATAATCATAAATACACTACTGCATATTGCTAAAAAAAATGTATTTTTATTGACCCCTGGCCCCACCATACAACTACTACCACACTGAAGTTACAATCCGAAATTGCACAAAGAAATAAAAACATTTACTTATTTAAGTTCTACCTCCTCTGCAAAAAGTGATCTGATGTCTGACTCAACACTGTACAAACTTAAGTGTCAAGTCTGTCTCACACTGTGCATAGTGGTTTAGTGCACACTCATAAATCCTCTCAAATGCTAATGCTTTACTCCTTGTAATGACATTTCCCATGCTCAGCAGCACTCTGCTGTAGTACCCTCTGGTGGCTGACAAAATTATTATTATTTTTTTTTTTAAATAATAGTTGTTCTTGCCTCATGGGGCCCCCTGGCCCATTGGGCCACTGACAGGAGTCACCCCTGTCACCCCCTGATGGCGGCCCTGCACACAGTACACACACATACTACACATATGCAAATTACCTAAACTACACATACATACAGTACACACACTACCCATACTTACAGAACACACTCACTACACATGCACTCTGTAAACATACTACACATATGCAAATTACAGAAACTAAACACCCACTATATATACACTGTACATATACTGAACATATGCAAATTACACACACTACACATACATACAGTACATATACTACTCATACACACAGCACACACACACACACACACCACATATACTACCCATACACACACACACTACCCATATACTACCCATACACACAGCACAAAACACACACACTACACATATATTACCCATACACACAGTACACACATACACACACTACACATATACTACACATGCACACAGTACACACACAGACTACACATACACTACCCATACACAAAGTACACACACACCCTACACATATACTACACATACACACAGTACATATACTACTTATACACACAACACAAAACACACACTACACATACACTACCCATACACATGGTACACACCCACTACACATATACTACCCATACACACAGCACAAACATACACACTACACATATACTACACATACACACAGCACAAAACACACACACTACACATATACTACCCATACACACAGTACACACACACACTACACATATACTACACATACACACAGCACAAAACACACACACTACACATATACTACCCATACACACAGTACACACACACACTACACATATACTACCCATACACACAGTACACACACACTACATGCTACACATACACTTCCCATACACACACACTACACATATACTACATTTACACACAGAGCACACACACACACTACACATACATACAGCACAAAGCACACACACTCCACATATACTACACATACAGACAGTACACACACACTACACATATACTACACATACACACAATACACACACACTACACATACACATACACTCTAGTCTGTACACATACTGAAGATATGCAAATAACACACTACAGACACATACAATACACACACTTCCCATGTACACAGCACACACACACACACAGACTACACATATACTACACATACACACAGCACAAAACACACACACTACACATATACTACACATATACAACGCACAAAACACACACTACACATATACTACCCTAACACACAGCACACACACACACTACACATATACTACCCATACACACAGTACACACACGCTACACATACACTTCCCATACACACACACTACACATATACTACATATACACACACACACACACACTACACATACATACAGCACAAAGCACACACACTACACATATACTACCCATACACACAGTACACACGCACACTACACATATACTACACATACACACTACACATATACTACACATACACACAGCACAAAACACACACACTACACATACACTCTGTACACATACTGAACATATGCAAATTACACACACTACACATACATACAGTACATATACAGGGAGTGCAGAATTATTAGGCAAGTTGTATTTTTGAGGATTAATTTTATTATTGAACAACAACCATGTTCTCAATGAACCCAAAAAACTCATTAATATCAAAGCTGAATAGTTTTGGAAGTAGTTTTTAGTTTGTTTTTAGTTATAGCTATTTTAGGGGGATATCTGTGTGTGCAGGTGACTATTACTGTGCATAATTATTAGGCAACTTAACAAAAAACAAATATATACCCATTTCAATTATTTATTTTTACCAGTAAAACCAATATAACATCTCAACATTCACAAATATACATTTCTGACATTCAAAAACAAAACAAAAACAAATCAGTGACCAATATAGCCACCTTTCTTTGCAAGGACACTCAAAAGCCTGCCATCCATGGATTCTGTCAGTGTTTTGATCTGTTCACCATCAACATTGCGTGCAGCAGCAACCACAGCCTCCCAGACACTGTTCAGAGAGGTGTACTGTTTTCCCTCCTTGTAAATCTCACATTTGATGATGGACCACAGGTTCTCAATGGGGTTCAGATCAGGTGAACAAGGAGGCCATGTCATTAGATTTTCTTCTTTTATACCCTTTCTTGCCAGCCACGCTGTGGAGTACTTGGACGCGTGTGATGGAGCATTGTCCTGCATGAAAATCATGTTTTTCTTGAAGGATTTAGACTTCTTCCTGTACCACTGCTTGAAGAAGGTGTCTTCCAGAAACTGGCAGTAGGACTGGGAGTTGAGCTTGACTCCATCCGCAACCCGAAAAGGCCCCACAAGCTCATCTTTGATGATACCAGCCCAAACCAGTACTCCACCTCCACCTTGCTGGCGTCTGAGTCGGACTGGAGCTCTCTGCCCTTTACCAATCCAGCCACGGGCCCATCCATCTGGCCCATCAAGACTCACTCTCATTTCATCAGTCCATAAAACCTTAGAAAAATCAGTCTTGAGATATTTCTTGGCCCAGTCTTGACGTTTCAGCTTGTGTGTCTTGTTCAGTGGTGGTCATCTTTCAGCCTTTCTTACCTTGGCCATGTCTCTGAGTATTGCACACCTTGTGCTTTTGGGCACTCCAGTGATGTTGCAGCTCTGAAATATGGCCAAACTGGTGGCAAGTGGCATCTTGGCAGCTGCACGCTTGACTTTTCTCAGTTCATGGGCAGTTATTTTGCGCCTTGGTTTTTCCACACGCTTCTTGCGACCCTGTTAACTATTTTGAATGAAACGCTTGATTGTTCGATGATCACGCTTCAGAAGCTTTGCAATTTTAAGAGTGCTGCATCCCTCTGCAAGATATCTCACTATTTTTGACTTTTCTGAGCCTGTCAAGTCCTTCTTTTGACCCATTTTGCCAAAGGAAAGGAAGTTGCCTAATAATTATGCACACCTGATATAGGGTGTTGATGTCATTAGACCACACCCCTTCTCATTACAGAGATGCACATCACCTAATATGCTTAATTGGTAGTAGGCTTTCGAGCCTATACAGCTTGGAGTAAGACAACATGCATAAAGAGGATGATGTGGTCAAAATACTCATTTGCCTAATAATTCTACACTCCCTGTACTACTCATACACACAGCACACATCAGATATACTACCCATACACACAGCAGCCACACACACCACATACACTAACCATACACACACTACACATACTGAACATATGCAAATTACACAAACTACACATACAGTACTGTACATATACTATCCATACACACTATACTCCTATAACACTTACACAGTGCACAAGAACATGGTCATAGTTGGCACGTATATACACAGTAATTGCCTGATCAGTGTAGGAACTCATTTATAGATGTCCATAATTGAGCATAGCAAAGACAATAAGATAAACATACTCAAGAGTTGTTCAAATATTTTTCACCAAGACCCAATGCCATGATACCACATACCTATGCAACCCTATTTTTATGCTGGGTTTTAAAATCTGAGGTAATAAACAAGATATACAAGATAGCTGCAATGTTTATATAACACACACACACTCTCATACAACACACATACCACACACCGATATAACAAGCACACGCCACACACTGATATAACACACTCACCACACATACACACTCATATAACACACACACACTGTTATACAAGACACACCACCCACACTCTTATATAACACACTTACCACACACACTCTAGTACAACACACATACACACTAATACAACACACACACTATAGAAGACACACCACCCACTATCTTATGTAACACATTCACCTTACACACTCTACTGCAACACACACACATATACACTCTCATACAACACACACACTCTCATACATCACACACCACACACACTTTCATATAACACACACACCACACACACTCTAATACAGGACACACTACCCACACTCTAATATAACACACACTACCCACACTCTAATATAACAAACACCACACACTCTCTCATACAGTACACACCACCCACACTCTTATATAACACACACACACACACACCACACACACTCTCATATAACACACACATCACACACACTCTCATATAACACACACACACACCACACACACTCTCTTACAACACACAAACCACATACAAACACTCCTACAACACAGACAAAAGTCGTAACCCAGTAAAGATGGTGTAGTGACCCAGTAATGGGTCCCAACCTGTGGTTTGAAGAACCCTGCTCTATACAACTGGATAGTATTTAAACTGAAGCCCGGAAGCAAGCAGTATGTATGCTGCTATCTCTGTGGTTATTGCATACATATCTGAGCCTCTGATCTTGTTTATATGAACAGGTCAAATTTGGTTATTTATTTAAGTGCTCATACTATGCCTTGTTTGCTTACAGATGTTTTATGGAAATGAACACTCCTCTATAAGCAGTGAGCAGGCACCTTTATTTGTAAAATACACAAGCACAGTTTGCTCACAGCTTCTATTTGTATCATGTGGTTAAATAAAGTTAAATAATGTCACGAAGGTTCACAGCTAGCCATGCTCACACAGAGAGGAAATAGCGACTATCTGCTGCAAGCATTTCTCAAGCTATTGGAAAGAGAAAAGACATTTTATTTTTTTAACTCTCTCTTTTTTCAACTCTCTCATGCTAAAGTACTGACATTATTCACTTTCTCACACACCTGCCCCATACCAAGATTGTAGTTAATAGTTATTCTTGGTGACTCAATTCAGAAAAGGGCAGAAGGAGAGGCAGCAGCAGGAAGCAGAGTTACTGAACTAGGCTTCTGATAACAATAGTACATAAGCCTCAAAAATACACCAAAGACATGACTCAAGTCCATTGGACACAGTGACCAGCAGTTCTTTAAAGGGACATGAAACCCAAAATGTTGTTTTTTTTCATGATTCAGATGGATAATACAATTTTAAACAACTTTCCAATTTACTTCTATTATTTGATTTGCTTCCTTCTCTTGTTATCCTTTGCTAAAAGCTTTATCTAGCAAAGCTCAGGAGCAGCAGAGAACCTAGGTTCTAGCTGTTGATTGGTAGCTATATATATATATATATATCGATTGTGATTTGCTCACACAAGAGTTCAGTTAGAAACCAGTAGTGCATTGCTGCTCCTTCAACAAATGATACCAAGAGCATTAAACAAATTAGATAATAGAAGTAAATTAGAAAGTTGTTTAAAATGTATTCTCTATCTGAATCATGAAAGTAAAAACTTGGGTTTCATGTCCCTTTAAGTATTTGGCACTAATGGATAATGACCACCACAGAACAGGAAGTGTAGGAGCAGGAGAGGCAGTGTTTTATTACTGAAATAGATTGGCCTCTGGTACACAAACCCCAAGTGAGGATAAACACGTCTCTAGAGTTTCTTGTACCAGTGACGTGCAGTAATAGGAGGCTGGGGAGGCACCTTTTCCCCTGTCAAATCAGAAAAAAGTTTTTAATTATTAATGAGGGAAAAAAAGTTGAGTATTTTTCTGTCTAAACTTTTTTGACCATGCCCCCCCCAGGTACGCCCCCCCCCTTCCCTCCGCCGGTGCCACAGATTCCATAGTGAAGTACAAACACATATAATTCATCAGATGATCATCCATGTTGCGCAATTAAGAGGCAGTGAGCGGTTAAGCTGCCCTCCATTGAGGTGGTGTTACCCCGGGCCCATACCACGCTCCAATAGAGGAGGTTCTCAGAACCGCCTCTATGATGGAGCTAATCTGGACAGCCAATCAGCTATCAAAGCGTGCCGAGCTGCCTTGGACGTGAGTGAAGTGGCGTTGGCGGGAACAGTACGCAGTGAAGCAGGAGGTAGCTGCTGCCTGTGCCAAGTCCTCACATGTCAGTGAGTGTGTCCTGTCATTGTCTCGGACTGTGAGTGAGAGAGAGACCCGTCACCCGCCGTGTTGTTGCAGGCACAGCAGGAGAGAGCTGACAGAAAGAGAGAGATGGTGGCAGGTGCCAGACAGTTGTGGATGCGGACTTGTGGTGGTGTTAGTATAAGTTGACGCTGGATCTCAGCTGCCCACACCCAGTGCCCATTAATTAATTAATAGCAAAAAGTATGCTATGCCCTTATTGCCTTTTAAAAAGTTTTAAGCACTCTTAGCTGAGCCTGTTAGTGTGTGTAAGACAGTGTAGTATATACAGACTATAAGGAACAAGGGTCATTCAGACAGTGCATGAGATGAGCTGACTGGTGAACCTGGGAATAAACACAGTGAAGGGAGTACATAGTTATGTTATTAGGGCACATTGCTCACAGCTGTGATAATGGGATACATTCAGATCAAACAGAAATATAATGGGGTTTTTTGGGGAGCACATTTAAATTTCACAGCATTATGGTATTTAGGTACAACTGCACAGTATGAAAGTGTTTAGATTTCATAGAGATTTGGTGTTGGACACAGATGGCATGGGGTGTTTTGACCCAGTTAAACTAGGCAGAGTTTTGGTGTGTGGATATAGATTGCAGAGAAGTAGTGATTAAATAAAGATGACACATACTTATGATATTTGGGTAAAATCAGTTGGTAAATGAATGGTGTTTGGGCACAAATGGCATAGACTTACAGTGTTTAGGTAAATTCAGCTGGTACAGAGTTACAGGGGTTGGGCACAGAGATGGGTAAAAGAATCTGTGTACAATCATGCTAAGTTATGTTGTTTAGCACAAAGTTATGGCTATGAGTAGGGATGGGCGAATGTGTACAGGGAGTGCAGAATTATTAGGCAAGTTGTATTTTTGAGGATTAATTTTATTATTGAACAACAACCATGTTCTCAATGAACCCAAAAAACTCATTAATATCAAAGCTGAATAGTTTTGGAAGTAGTTTTTAGTTTGTTTTTAGTTATAGCTATTTTAGGGGGATATCTGTGTGTGCAGGTGACTATTACTGTGCATAATTATTAGGCAACTTAGTAAAAAACAAATATATACCCATTTCAATTATTTATTTTTACCAGTGAAACCAATATAACATCTCAACATTCACAAATATACATTTCTGACATTCAAAAACAAAACAAAAACAAATCAGTGACCAATATAGCCACCTTTCTTTGCAAGGACACTCAAAAGCCTGCCATCCATGGATTCTGTCAGTGTTTTGATCTGTTCACCATCAACATTGCGTGCAGCAGCAACCACAGCCTCCCAGACACTGTTCAGAGAGGTGTACTGTTTTCCCTCCTTGTAAATCTCACATTTGATCATGGACCACAGGTTCTCAATGGGGTTCAGATCAGGTGAACAAGGAGGCCATGTCATTAGATTTTCTTCTTTTATACCCTTTCTTGCCAGCCACGCTGTGGAGTGCTTGGACGCGTGTGATGGAGCATTGTCCTGCATGAAAATCATGTTTTTCTTGAAGGATGCAGACTTCTTCCTGTACCACTGCTTGAAGAAGGTGTCTTCCAGAAACTGGCAGTAGGACTGGGAGTTGAGCTTGACTCCATCCTCAACCCGAAAAGGCCCCACAAGCTCATCTTTGATGATACCAGCCCAAACCAGTACTCCACCTCCACCTTGCTGGCGTCTGAGTCGGACTGGAGCTCTCTGCCCTTTACCAATCCAGCCACGGGCCCATCCATCTGGCCCATCAAGACTCACTATCATTTCATCAGTCCATAAAACCTTAGAAAAATCAGTCTTGAGATATTTCTTGGCCCAGTCTTGACGTTTCAGCTTGTTTGTCTTGTTCAGTGGTGGTCGTCTTTCAGCCTTTCTTACCTTGGCCATGTCTCTGAGTATTGCACACCTTGTGCTTTTGGGCATCAAGTGATGTTGCAGCTCTGAAATATGGCCAAACTGGTGGCAAGTGGCATCTTGGCAGCTGCACGCTTGACTTTTCTCAGTTCATGGGCAGTTATTTTGCACCTTGGTTTTTCCACACGCTTCTTGCGACCCTGTTGACTATTTTGAATGAAACGCTTGATTGTTCGATGATCACGCTTCAGAAGCTTTGCAATTTTAAGAGTGCTGCATCCCTCTGCAAGATATCTCACTATTTTTGACTTTTCTGAGCCTGTCAAGTCCTTCTTTTGACCCATTTTGCCAAAGGAAAGGAAGTTGCCTAATAATTATGCACACCTGATATAGGGTGTTGATGTCATTAGACCACACCCCTTCTCATTACAGAGATGCACATCACCTAATATGCTTAATTGGTAGCAGGCTTTCGAGCCTATACAGCTTGGAGTAAGACAACATGCATAAAGAGGATGATGTGGTCAAAATACTCATTTGCCTAATAATTCTGCACTCCCTGTACATTTTCTAATTTGAATGTTAGAACGAATGTTATTACCGAAATTCAAATTACAAATTTAAATGTTGATAAGAACGAATATTCTTAAAAATTCTATTTTCGAATGTTAATTACAGTTTTCGAATGTCACTTTTGATTTTGAATGTGTATATTCGATTACGAATGTCACTTTCAATTTCGATTGTACATAAAAGATTGAATATACACATTCGAAATTTGATTGTATATATTCGATTTTTTGTGAACATTCATAATGGATTGCATTATTTCGAATATGACTGAAAATCGAATATAACATTCGAAAACATTTGATTGAAATTGTATATTCGAAATGTATCAAAATGTATCTTTTTAACATATCATGCTTCACAAATCTAAAAGAAAATCTAGTCTACAAATATAAATTAGACCCTAGTCAGTCAGCATCACTGGCTGCCAATGCCCATTCAATAGTACCCAGATACAAGGCAGGATTAGCACAGTAAAACACAACCCGCACTACATTACAAGTACAACATCTCTATGGTGAACATCAGTACATCTCAACCACAGTCCTCAAGTAAACCTAGGCTAGTAGGCAATATCTTCAGAACGTCTTAACTGGAGCACATGTAAAATAATCAGTAACCATGGTAACTAACCTTGCTCTCACCATAGGTACTGATTATTTTAACAGTGCTCTAGTTAAAGGGACATAATACTAATATGCTAAATCACTTGAAACTGATGCAGTATAACTGTAAAAAGCTGACAGGAAAATATCAGCTGAGCATCTCTATGTAAAAAAGGAAGATATTTTACCTCACAATATCCTCAGCTCACCAGAGTAAGTTCTGTGTAAAAAGTTATACTTCACCTGCTCCCAGCTGCAGGTAAAAATAAAAAAAAAATGAAGAAATGAACAGCAGCCAATCAGCATCAGCGGTGCTGAGGTCATGAACTCTTACTGTGATCTCATGATATTTGACTTAACTCTCATGAGATTTCATAGTAAGCTTCCTTTACCTGATTGGTGAAATAATATGAGAGTTCACGAGGCTCATCCCCTAAGCTGTCCTAGGACAGACACACTAAAATGCTGCTTAGAAATCCTTTACAATTTTTACATAGAGATGTTCAGGTGATATTTTCTAGTCAGGTTTTTACAGCTATACTGCATCACTTTCAAGTGTTTAAACATTTGGGTATGATGGCCCTTTAAGACATCATGGAAATATGGCCTGTTAGGGCCACTTCTGGTTAAGAAACACTAATGTAGATTAGACTTCCAAAATTACAATATAAAGATTAATAATTTTTAAAATTAAATTCTTAGAAAAAACAACTAAATAAATGAACAAATTAAAAGCATGTAGCCACCTATCACTGTCACCTGCATTTTAGCCTATAAAAAAACTAATAGACCACATATTAACTCTCCAAAAATATATGAAATTGATTGAAGATGAAGATAAAAAATGCGTCTTCTCATGGTGTGCAGTCCACCCTCCACAGTTGTGTCCACACAAAAATAAAAGATGACGCAGGAGCAAATAGATAATAGTAGTATATAGAAAAAAATCAGTATCAAAATATTCCAACACGACCACCAAACCAGTACGTCCCTTTTCTCCAAAACTAAACCTGTCAAATGAAATTTTAACAACTACAACATTTGCATATGGGAGGGAATAAGTTGATTTATATATTTAAATTTGAATATTAAATAATTCTAATATTTATAAGATAACTGAATTATAAAAACTAATTCAAATTTGAATATTACATTACAAAAGAAAATTGTAGCTTAGAAATACTATTTCGAAATTAAAATCGAAAAATTTGAATATTACATAACAAAATCAAATTTGATATATTGGAATCGAATTTGAATATTATATTTCGAAATCGAATGTGATATATTGAATCAAATTCGAATATTACATTTCGAAATCGAATGTGAAATATAGATATCGAATTCGAATATTGAATATAATACAAAGCCAACCATTCTATTATTAGAACAAATATTTTCGAATGTAATCGAAAAATTTGAAAACGAACATTCGAAATTCGATTCGAACAAAAGAATGTATAAAAATTTGTTTTAAATTTCGAATGTTTAGAAACATTCGCCCATCCCTAGCTACGAGTGTGCTCAGACTGAGAAAATATGCCATATCACTTAATAATAGTATAATTCCATTATAAAGTACATATAAAGTTAATATATATAAAATAGGTAGAGGGGGAGGGTTAGAGAGATGTATGGGGGGATCAGGGAGGTTGGGGGCTAAGGGGGGATCCATCACTGCAGACTAAATATATATATACAGTATAAATGAAAAAAATATGAAATGCCTTCTATTTTAGTACTGGCAGACTTTCTGCCAGTACTTAAAATGGCGGTGACAATTGTGAGGTGGGGGAGGGAAGAGAGCTATTTGAGGGGGGTCAGGGAAGGAATAAGGGGGTGGGATGTGTCAGATGGGAGGCTGATCTCTACACTAAAGCTAAAATTAACCCTTCAAGCTATCTAATTAACCCCTTAACTGCTGGACATAATACACATGTGGTGGGCAGCAGCATTTAGTGACCTTCTAATTACCAAAAAGCAATGCCAAAGCCAGATATGTCTGCTTTTTCTGCACAAAGGGGTCCCAGAGAAGCATTTACAACCATTTGTGCCATAATTGCACAAGCTTTTTGTAAATCATTTCAGTGAGAAACCTAAAGTTTGTGAAAATGTTTGTGAAAAAGTGAACAATTATTTTTATTTGATCGCATTTGGTGGTGAAATGGTGGTATGAAATATACCAAAATGGGTCTAGATCAATACTTTAGGCTGTCTACTAAAAATAAATATATACATATCAAGGGATATTCAGGGATTCCTTACAGATATCAGTGTTCCGATGTAACTATTGCTATTTGTTTTAAATGGTTTGGAAATAGCAAAGTGCTACTTGTACTTATTGCCCTATAACTTGCAAAAAAAGAAAAGAACATGTAAACATTGGATATTTCTAAACTCAGGACAAAATTTAGAAACTATTTAGCATGGATGTTTTTTGGTGGTTGTAGATATGTAACAGATTTTGGGGGTCAAATTTAGAAAAAGTGTGTTTTTTTCCATTTTTTATCATATTTTAAATTTGTTTTTATAGTAAATTATAAGATATGATGAAAACAAATGTATCTTTTGAAAGTCCATTTAATGGCGAGAAAAACAATATATAATATGTGTGGGTACAGTAAATGAGTAAGAGGAAAGTTACAGCAAAACACAAACACAGCAGAAATGTAAAAATAGCCCTGGTCCCAGACTGTCAACAAATGGAAAAGGGGTCTGGTCCCTAAGGGGTTAAAATCTTTTAAATGACGCTACCTCTAAATAATGACATGAATAGTATTACAATTGAATACTATATACTTACGCCTAGATTTAGAGTTTTGCGTTAGCCGTCAAAACCAGCGTTAGGGGCTCCTAACGCTGGTTTTGGGCTACCGCTGGTATTTAGAGTCATGTAGGTAAGGGTCTAACGCTCACTTTCCAGCCGCGACTTTTCCATACCGCAGATCCCCCTACGCCATTTGCGTATCCTATCTTTTCAATTGGATCTTTCTAACGCCGGTATTTAGAGTCTTGGCTGAAGTGAGCGTTAGAAATCTAACGACAAGAGTGCATGGGGGGCGGAGCCAAGCCACGCAGGCAGATGGCTGTGTTTTAAGTCTGCTCCTTAAACCCTCAGGCGAATTTAACATAAAAATGGCATAATCTTTTTATTTTATGGCTCAAAGTTTTCAAAAGGAGGAACAATTGTACAGCACCCCTTGCTAGACTACCAAATCCCCACTGCCGACGGAGACCCCTTGGAGATAGGGCAGACAGCCGCGATCAGGCCTCAGGCAGCTGAACACTCAGCAAGGAAAGTGCGGTGGCGCCGACATAATACATTATACACCGCTCCTTCGTGCGGACCGGAGGAGTAAGCAAAAGAAGATAACGCTTATCGCCTGACTTCTCAGTGATACTATAGCCTTCTCGCACAGACCCGAGGTAGGATACACAGCTTTACACGCGGCCGCGCCGCATTATACAGCCTGGGGCTTGGTTGCGTCACGCATCTTCACAAGCTCTTCACAAGCTACTACAGCCACCTCTAGATTTGATAAGGGGATTAGAGGCACCAACACACTGCTATCCCATGTCAACAATACAATGACATGCATGAGAAGGCCACCTGACAATTAACCGGAGTAATTAAGGCCCATTGCTCAGGCTGACACCTTTTCTTACTGGGAATCTTTTTGATTGCTTCTGTAACTTATACTGCACTATAAGTCTGACATCACTCAGAGAGGTGTAAAAACTGCATCAATTTTTAAGATTAAAATTAGAGATATACATTAACATTATCACTCTAGTCTAGCAAACTCTTTTTTACCATCGATGTATCATAATATTAATGAGTCATAACTTTCAGGCCAAGTAAGAATATATGCATTGGTATAAAGAGAAAGTGAAGTTATCCACATTACTTTAACACAGCAGAGTCTTGGCAGCTTCATAGGAAGGGATAAAATAAAGTGGGAAGGAGGAAGGAGAATAAAAAATAACAAATAAAAGGAAAAAAAAGAGAAGAAAAAGAAGAGAAAAGTGAGATTTTTTTTTCCCCTCCTTTCAATAAGAGACTGAGTAATGCCTGGCAAGAAACAAGTTAAAATTGACAAAATTACAACTGCAAGCACATTAAATAAATATCTAAAGCAAGTGGAACAACCCTGCTCTCCAACTATTGATATTGTGGAGACTAATCTGCCATACTCTGCTGTACAGCAAAAAGATCTTGACAAAATGGCCTCTAACAGTGAATGCATAACGAAAGAAGATCTAAAACATCTATCCTCAAAAGAGGACATCAAAAATGCAGTTCAAGAGATGCGTACCCTTTTCAATGACCTTAGAAAAGACATCACAATACTGGATGCCAGGGTCTCGCAAGTGGAAACGACGCAACATGAACAAGCAACATCGGTACAATTATTGAACACGGAGCTCCAACACAAAAATGAAACTATACAACAGCTCTCAGACAAGGTGGAGGACCTGGATAACAGGGGCCGCCGTAACAATTTACGCTTCAGAGGGGTCTCTGAATCTGTTCATCCACCGGCAATTGATGGATACCTCCAAAGTTTATTTCGAACCCTAAAAGACTCTCCGTCAGCTCCAGATATAATGCTCGAACGTGCACACAGAGCTCTTAGAGCTAAGCCACCACCTAAGGCTCCCCCTAGGGACATAATTGTTCGCTTTTTAAATTACAAAGACAAGGAAGAGATCCTCAAATTTGCCTGCCTTAAGAGCCCTGTTCACCATGCAGGTGAGGAAATTCAAGTCTTCTCAGATTTGTCACCTACCACCCTCCAAAAGAGAAGGGAGCTGAGTCATGTTACATCCAGATTAAGAGCACATAAAATCCAGTACCGCTGGGGATTCCCGATATCACTAGTGGCAACACACCAGAACAAGACTGCAGTGTTCAGCCCAGGAGCAGACTTGCAAGCCTTCTATACAAGCCTCTCCATTGCTGAGCCTCTGCCCGGCCCAGAGGCGCCTCAGGGACACTCTTCTTCACGCCTGTGATCAACAACAACCAAAGCAGGAAACTTCCCATATTGAGATTACAGGAACTTTACTTCAAGAACTGCCTAAATTGTATCCTTTTTCATTTGACTACGCTTTTAGTCAAATATATGACCCTGGTGACCCTCCTGGTTCACCTGGAAATAAGGGCCCACAGTTATTTTATGATGTACCATGATGCCTTTAATGTTGAGACTGCCTTCAACTAGAGACCCATGGATTCTAGAATTTGTTGCACTTAGATTATATAAAATTGATTAATATAAGGTTTATAATGTTGATTACTGCATGTTATCAAAGGTGGGAATAAGTTCAAATATTCTTATTAATAGTTTTAGATTGTTACCTCCTTTCCATATAGCCTTCCCTCTTCCCCTTCACCCCCTCACTCATAACCTATCCTACCCCTACCCTAACCTCCCTCATTTTTCCCTTCCCCCTCCCTCCCCTTTCCCCTCGCCATATATTATCATATGCCAACTGTACAAATACCCTATAGAGAATGGGCTAGACCCATGATAGGGGACACGAAAGTATCTATTGTTTGAATTAGCCTGAGGGTTACTACCCCGTTAGTACTTTTGTTTCACTGTTTTTGTTGAATGCTTAACTAGTATTTGACTGTACACTTTTCTTTTCTATTTCTTTATACCTTTAAACTATATTCTTTCATATATCCTTTAATTGCCCTCACTAACCCTTCTTTACACTTTAATCGTCCGATATCTTTCCCTACCCATCCTCCTCCCTTTTTTTTTTTTTTTCTTCCAGAATGCGACAATTTTTTTTTCCCACTTCTCTCTCCTCCCCTTCCCTCCCCCTTTTTTTCTCTCCCTTCTTAAACGCTCTGAACCCTATCTTATCTGTCTTCCGTATCGTGTTAAAATGTTTACTTCTTTTCAAGAACAAGCAAAGTACAAAAAAAATGTTGAACTGTTTAGCAATAAAAACCCGAGTTTTATTATATTGAATGTTACGCCAGAGATAATTTTCTCACTAATGACCAGAGGACATTGTAGTTAACACAGCAGAGGACTCGCCCTCTCCGACCTCGGGGAGGGCACATTTCTGAACACTGTTTAATATTGGACTCACGTCAATATCTCTCCATAGCTTTCAGTTTTTGGATAACTTAAACACAAGCCCTCTTGTATACTATGATGGTGTAACATTTTGTCTTTGTATGATGTTTCTTTATGTTTAATAAAGCTTGTTTAAAAAAAAAAAAAAAAAAAAAAAAAGAAATCTAACGACAAAACTCCAGCCGCAGAGAAAAGCCAGGAGTTAAGAGCTTTTTGGGCTAACGCCGGTTCATAAAGCTCTTAACTACTGTGCTCTAAAGTACACTAACACCCATAAACTACCTATGCACCCCTAAACCGAGGTCCCCCCCACATCGCCGCCACTCTAATAAAAATTTTTAACCCCTAATCTGCCGACCGCACACCGCCGCAACCTCCGTTATCCCTATGTACCCCTAATCTGCTGCCCCTAACACCGCCGACCCCTATATTATATTTATTAACCCCTAATCTGCCCCCCCAATGTCGCCGCCACCTACCTACAATTATTAACCCCTAATATGCCGGCCGGACCGCACCGCTACTATAATAAAGTTATTAACCCCTAATCTGCCTCACTCCCGCCTCAAAAACCCTATAATAAATAGTATTAACCCCTAATCTGCCCTCCCTAACATCGCCGACACCTAACTTCAATTATTAACCCCTAATCTGCCGACCGGACCTCGCTGCATTCTATTGGCTGATCGGAACAGCCAATAGAATGCAAGCTCAATCTGATTGGCTGATTGGATCAGCCAATCGGATTGAACTTGAATCTGACTGGCTGATTCAATCAGCCAATCAGAATTTTCCTACCTTAATTCCGATTGGCTGATAGAATCCTATCAGCCAATCGGAATTCGAGGGACGCCATCTTGGATGATGTCCCTTAAAGGAACCGTCATTCGTCAGGAAGTCATCGGCCAGGATGGATGTTCCGCGTCGGCGGGATGAAGATGGATCCCGAGGAAAGAAGATTGAAGATGCCGCTTGATAGAAGACTTCAGCCGGATGATGGATATCTTCAGCCCGATGATGGACCTCTTCAGCCCCCGCTTGGGCTTGGATGAAGACTTCAGCCGGATGATGGACCTCTTCAGCCCGATGATGGACCTCTCCAGCCCCCGCTTGGGCTTGGATGAAGATTTTGGAGCCTCTTCTGGACGGATCAGTGATACCCGGCGTGGTGAAGATAAGGTAGGGAGATCTTCAGGGGCTTAGTGTTAGGTTTATTTAAGGGGGGTTTGGGTTAGATTAGGGGTATGTGGGTGGTGGGTTGTAATGTTGGGGGGGGGTATTGTATGTTTTTTTTTACAGACAAAAGAGCTGTTTTCTTTGGGGCATGTCCCGCAAAGGCCCTTTTAAGGGCTGGTAAGGTAAAAGAGCTTTTCAATTTTTATTTTAGAATAGGGTAGGGCATTTTTTTATTTTGGGGGGCTTTGTTATTTTATTAGGGGGCTTAGAGTAGGTGTAATTAGCTTAAAATTGTTGTAATATTTTTATAATGTTTGTAAATTATTTTTTTATTTTTTGTAACTTAGTTCTTTTTTTATTTTTTGTACTTTAGTTAGTTTATTTAATTGTATTTATTTGTAGGTATTTTATTTAATTAATTTATTGATAGTGTAGTGTTAGGTTTAATTGTAACTTAGGTTAGGATTTATTTTACAGGTAATTTTGTAATTATTTTAACTAGGTAGCTATTAAATAGTTATTAACTATTTAATAGCTATTGTACCTAGTTAAAATAAATACAAAGTTGCCTGTAAAATAAATATTATTCCTAAAATAGCTACAATATAATTATTCGTTATATTGTAGCTATATTAGGGTTTATTTTACAGGTAAGTATTTAGATTTAAATAGGATTAATTTATTTAATAAGAGTTAATTTATTTTGTTAGATAAAAATTATATTTAACTTAGGGGGGTGTTAGTGTTAGGGTTAGACTTAGCTTTAGGGGTTAATCCATTTATTAGAGTAGCGGCGATTAGGGGTTAATAATTGAAGTTAGGTGTCGGCGATGTTAGGGAGGGCAGATTAGGGGTTAATACTATTTATTATAGGGTTTTTGAGGCGGGAGTGAGGCGGATTAGGGGTTAATAACTTTATTATAGTAGCGGTGAGGTCCGGTCGGCAGATTAGGGGTTAATAATTGTAGGTAGGTGGCGGCAACGTTGGGGGCGGCAGATTAGGGGTTAATAAATATAATATAGGGGTCGGCGGTGTTAGGGGCAGCAGATTAGGGGTACATAGGGATAACGTAGGTTGCTGCGGTGTACGGAGCGGCAGATTAGGGGTTAAAAATAATATGCAGGGGTCAGCGATAGTGGGGGCGGCAGATTAGGGGTTAATAAGTGTAAGGTTAGGGGTGTTTAGACTCGGGGTACATGTTAGGGTGTTAGGTGCAGACTTAGGAAGTGTTTCCCCATAGGAAACAATGGGGCTGCGTTAGGAGCTGAACGCGGCTTTTTTGCAGGTGTTAGGTTTTTTTTCATCTCAAACTGCCCCATTGTTTCCTATGGGGGAATCGTGCACAAGCACGTTTTTGAAGCTGGCCGCGTCCGTAAGCACTGCTGGTATTGAGAGTTGCAGTGGCGGTAAATATGCCTGTACGCTCCCTTTTTGGAGCCTAACGCAGCCCTTCAGAGAACTCTAAATACCAGCGGTATTTGAAAGGTGCAGGGGGGGAAAAAGCATGCGTAGCTAACGCACCCCTTCTAACGCAAAACTCTAAATCTAGCCGTTAGTATTTTGATAGACCATTGAGAGATCTGAATAGACTTATATTATGCATACATCCTTCAATATGGCAGAGCAAAGAAATCTTACTGAGGGGAATAGGAAAATACACAGTATAATGTGATTATTAACAACCTTTGGAATTTAATGTTCAAGAAAAGATAACCTTGAATATTCATGTATGTTATGTCTCCATTAGTTATTAACAAATAGCAGATGTTTGTGTTCAACTTAAAGGGACATTATTCACTAGATTTTTCTATGCATAAATGTTTTGTAGATGATCTATTTATATAGTCCATACATTTTTTTTATTTTAAAAATGTATAGTTTTGCTTATTTTTAAATAACATTGCTCTGATTTTCAGACTCCTAACCAAGCCCCAAAGTTTTAGGAGAATACCGACATATACCAACTCCAGCTTGCTCCTGTTTGTTTAAAGGGTCTTTTCATATGCAAAGGAAGGGGAAGGGGAGTGTCTGCTATTTTCCAAGAAGCAAAAAATAGAGGGCGCCACATAGCGCAAATCAGTATATCACACCAAGATAGTAGTAGAGAGAGGTCAATCCTACTCACGTGATGAAATGCACAGAGAGTGCAAGTAAGGCAGGCCGGATTCACAAAGTCATCCGGCAGACACTCAGGCAAAGCTGTATGAGGGGTTTTCCAAGTACTACGATAGTAGGAGTCCAGGGATATCCACTCACGGCCACAGGAATCACCCAGACACCAGTCAAGGGCAGGGGGATGCCAACTGAAACCAAATGTCCAAAGGATCCAATAGGAGAAACAAAGCAGCAGTGAGAAGATGATTAAAAAGTTTATTAAAATACTTTAAAACAAACAGCATGGGATAGAAGGGAGAAAAGGGAAGAGAGGGGAAGGAAAAATAAATAAATTATTAAACAGTCACCTCTCCATGATAGAAACGCAGGCGGTCTGTGGGTTTTAGGAAGGGCTGGATTTATTACACTTACGCCAAATCTCATAGTATAGTTCTATTTTGTTTAAAGATCGAAAGGCATATTCCAACATGCTTTTTATGTATTCGACAATAGTTCTGACTTTTCTCAATGTTGGGGTTGGAGACTGTTTCCAGTCTATAGCTATAGCCAACTTCGTGGCCATGAGTAAATAAGTAGTGAGAATTCTCTCCACCTCAGTCATATTTAGGTAGCTGTGATGCAGGAGACCCAAAGCAGGACTCATCCGTACTGGGATGTTTAGTGAATTCAAAAGTCCAAAAACACCCCTCCAAAGGCCTCTTATTTTGGGACACTCCCACCAAATATGTATGTGTGTCCCCAAGTTACCGCACTCTCTCTAGCATAGGGAAGAAGATGCTTGATAGAATTTTTGTAAAGTGACCGGTACCAGATACCAATGTATAGTCAATTTGTAGTATAATTCCCACATAGTAGCACAATGCAGTAAATTTTTGGCTTTAGTCAGTTCCCCAAGCCATACAGTTATCTCCACGTCTGCATTAAGGTCCCTATCCCATGCTCTGTATTGGCTATGTTTAATTGGTCTGGGGAGGAAATCATTAAGTTATAGTGGAACAACAGGGAGCCTTTAAGTGATTTACCTACATCCCACCTCTGTTCCCATTTAATGGGTGTCCGAACAGATTGTTCAGCTAATCCCCAGGATTTGAGGATGCTTGCTAGTCTAACAAATTCAAAATGAAGTGAGGGAGGCAGAGAAAATTTATGTCTCGCTTCTTCAAAGGTTATGATAGCGCCATCTCTATATAGAGAGGAGATAGGTAGGTCAGCAGCTTCCGACCACGCACTCACATGGGTCTCAAACATTGAGACCAGGACAATACGAATTCTTTCAATAGGTGAGGGATGAGGAAAAATCGTTGTGATTATCCCAGAGCTTCAGAGTGTCTAACATAATTGGTTGATCTAAGTTTAGCATTTTACACATGTGAATTGGAATCCAGGGCAAATCTGAAAGAAGCAGGCCTTTAGGAAGAAATGATAGTTCCATTTCTTGCCAACAAAGTAAAGGATCTTTCATATTCCAGCCTGTAATGTGGGCTAACCGGGCAGCGTCGTGATAGAGTAATATACTTGGATATGTCAGTCCCCCCCTGTGTATAGGTTGTTGGATAACCGAGGTAGCCACCCTAGGTCTCCCGCCCTTCCAAATATACGTAGAAATAAGGCTTTGGAGTTTATTCAGAATTGGTCTAGGGACCGATATGGTTATGCACCGGAAAAGATATGTGAGTTTTGGTAGCAGCAACATTTTGACTGCTGCAATTCTGCCCGTCCAAGAGAATTCCCTAAACTCCCAACTTTCCAAAAGTTTTCTAAACTCAGGTAAGCGATCAGAGAAATTTCTCAATATCATGGTATTAAAGTCTGGGCTTAAGTGAATACCCAAGTGTTTAATAGAAATAGACTACCTCTTGAAAGGGTATTTTTTTTGTAAAGATTCTAGCTCGCTTAGTGGAATATTCATATAAAGCACCTCTGTTTTCGTATAATTTAGCTTGTAGTAGCTACATTGTGCAAATTATTCTATGTTTTTGAAAACTGATGGCATAGACGTTGTGGGGGAAGTAAGAAGCAGTGTCACATCATCCACAAATAGAGCGATTTTGTGCTGTGATCCACTAAATTCCATACCTGAAAATAAAAATTAGGGAAAAATGCAACAAGGCATCCAACCCATAGGGGGCGCTTCCTAAGTGTATACTACTAAAAGCGTATGTGGATATTAATTACTATAAGATGTACAAATAGAAATATAATAAAACAACACAACCATATATCCCTAAACAAATATTTACCAAAAATAACCAGACTAAATAGGATAAAAAGATAAAATAAAATACAGTGATAAAATCTTAAGAGTCCATTGTTGTGGCTGCTCTCTGGTGAAGGATGGTCATTCCCTGGGAAGCGAAATTCTGAAGAAGAAAAAAAGAGACAGAGGCGCCAACATGGCCTAGTACCATCAGACAAGGGGATATTAAAATATAGAAAAATGGGTACTCACAAACGCAGCGCACCCAATGGTGCTAATGGGGCTGTTCTCTATCCCTTCATTATCGTCAAATAGTGACACGTTGTGTTGGCTACTTTAACCATAGCGTTAGTTTGCTGACAGGTCATTTACAGATTAAGCGTATTTTCTCTATCGTCATAGGGAGTTCTTTTTCACTTTGGGGGTGGCGATTCGTATAGCTGACCAATCGGATCACCTTCCTTATGGTGGCTTGTTTAGCCTCAGTATGATTGGTCTGTTCACCACACACACACCCTCTTGTATGATAATGACCGATCGAGGGTCTATTGCAACTAAGTTTGATAGGATAGATGTAGTATTATAAATACACAGTGGGGCGTTAGGATGTCTTCACTATGTATAAATCCCTTAGCACGTATCTCGTTCCACAAGTATAGAATGACTTGGTAATGTATGGAGGTTGGGCCTCTGTGGGTGTAGGCGCTGATGTAACCAATTCATCTATGTTAGCCTCAAGTGACTGTTCTTACTGGGTGACAACCGTTACACACCCCTTTTTGAGATAAGTCCTTTTTAGTTGAGTGTAATGTTATGATTGCGATCGCATGTCCAGATCATCACTTTTTAGATGGTAGGTGCCGGGGGTTTTTATTATTAGGTATATCGAATGCATCACATTTCCCAGATCTATGTTATAAGATGACATTTAGTTACAATTAGTCTGATGTATAGGTATATGAACTAATTTTAGAATTAAGAATTATAAATTCACTCAATGCAGCATTTTATTTTATGTATATATTATGTGTATATTTTGTATTAGCATAATTTTTTGTATGCATATATACTTCTTGCTGCTATCTCGCAGTTATGTTTGTATGATGGCACAGATAACATATTAATCAGAATTCTGGGCTAAATACTCTCCGATTGTGTCAGTTTCATTACAAATTTATGCACTGATTTGTTTTTCATTTGTTTTTTATTGTATTTTTATATATATATGTATTGTTATCATCACTGCTGATGCAGGGTTGACATGATGGCTTTTGTTTTTAACAAAATGTTGTTGTTCACCTAGATGGGAGTTTACTTTAGTCACCATGGCAACCCTTGCAACAGCATTATACTCTCAGCTGTTGGTAGTCACTAATTAGCCTATCATTGATTAAGACAGCTTTGTTAAATAGCAAGTGTATCAGTAATTTTCACACTGAATAGCCTGAGGAAACAGCCCCTGCGAGGCTGAGAAACGCGTTGCTTTGTTTTAAAATAAAAATATCTGTTTTTATGATACACTCGCTGCCGTATGGATTATTTTCACGCCGGTTCGTGGAGTTTTGGTGAGGATTCTGTTTGTCAAGAGAGTGGTCTACTGGGTGACTGAGAAGTCCCTTCTTGCTTTTACTGCACCTGGAGGTGCAGTACTTTCTGTAAGCGTGACCTTATATTACCCTTACACTTGATTGGACTGTACTAGGCTATGGTAGCCCTTTTCTTTTTGTAACCTTTTACAGACACCTTTGATGTATTGCTGACCAAGTCTGTGTATATGTGCCGTGTGAGCTGGACCACTACAAAGATCCAGTCTGCCCCATTAGCACCATTGGGTGCGCTGCGTTTGTGAGTACCCATTCTTCTATATTTTAATATCCACTTGTCTGATGGTACTAGGCCATGTTGGTGCCTCTGTCTCTTTTTTTCTTCTAAATTCCATACATAAAATGTTAGGGTTAAGCCTAATTGATTGAGCTAGAGGTTCTATGGACATTGCCAAAAGTAGTGGGGATAGGGGGCAGCAATGCCTGGTACTGTTTAAAATCTCAAAGGGGGCTGAAACAAATCCCACCCCACTTACTCTAGCTGAAGGAGTCGAGTAAAGAGCCTGAGTCACTCTAATAAATTTAGGGGGGATAACAAACACCCCCAAGACCTCCCACCTGACCCTCTCGAACGCCTTCTCCGCGTCAAGAGACAGGGCCAAACACTAGGGGAACTTCCTTTTCTCTTAGCTTCATATAGTATAGAGAAGAGTCTACAGTATTGTCAAGTCCCAGTATCGTCGAGAGACGATTGGCCAAGATTTTGGAGTATAGTTTGATGTCTGAACTAATTAGTGAAATGGACCTATAACTCTGACATAGAGAATTTCTTGAGGCGGATATAACAACTATATTAAAACCAGGCAAAGACTTTCAACTAAGACAGGATCCAGTGGCCATAAAAGCATTAAAAGTCCTTAGGAGTATAGGACATAAGATCTCTCTAAAAGTTTTGTAGAACTGCCCTGTGTACCCATCCGAGCCCGGGGCTTTATCTCTTTTTAGTTGTGAGATAGCGGTTTTTAGTTCCTCCATAGAGATTGTGGTTCGCAACATTTTTGTTGTTTTCTCATCTAGTACAGGCTAGGGACTCCAGAAACTTTTGTATTTCCTCGATAGAAGAAACGTTTGTAGGAGCCTCACTGTCCAAACTGTAAAGTTTAGCATAACTCCCCGATATCTCTAGGGGAAACTGCCAATTTATCCTCATGGAGAATCGAGGGTATGGTATGCTGGGCCTGTCGAAGTCTGAGATGCCAATAATGTATTAGCCTTATTGCTATGAAAATAGTAAGTTTGCCTAAACTTACTAAGAGTCTTTTGAACCCTAACGAGCTCAAGTTTATTAAGTTCAGCTTTAATTGCCTCTAAGTATCTCGCACCCTGGAGTGTCGGAGTTAACTTTAGTAGGTTGGATTGAGCTCTGTAAGAGCAAGTTAATTCAGCCAGTGACTTACCCTGTTCTCTTTTAATGCAAGCTCGTTTTTTTTATTAAGGAGCCTCTAAGAAACGCTTTCAGCGAGGCCCATATATACTGCACATCAATCTGTTCTTTATCGTTAAACTCTAGAAACTCAAGTATCTCTTTTTTAACTTCCTGCAAGGTTTCAGGGTTTGTTAGAATCCACTCAGACTATCTCCATGTTCTGTTTGGGCTCGACTGGGGGGGTGGAAAGGTAACAATGACAGGGTCATGATCAGACCAGGGTATTAATTCTATCTTGGAGTTGTGAATCTCGTTCAATGTCCAAGGTTCGACAAAGAAATAGTCAATCTTTGAAAACATTTTGTGCGAGTGCAAGTAGAACGTGTAGTCCCTATCTGACATATGCATAGCACGCCATACGTCATATAGAGCATATTGAGACATTAAGAATCTAAAAGCATAAGCCAAGGAGCTGACTGAGTGGTCCGAACTGGGCTCTTTAATCCCTTTTCTATCTACTAGGGGATCCCATTGCAAATTAAAGTCACCCCCCATAATCAAGGTTCCTTGTTTAATCTTAGATATGAGTTTGAGTGCACTTTTTAAGAAGGGTATCTGCCGGGTATTTGGAGCGTACAGGTTGGCAAGCGTGTATTTGCGGGCATTCAGTTTGCAAATAGCTATGACATATCTGGCACCTGGGTCGGTTTCTACATTCTACCTTTAGGTCGTCCTTAATTAAGACGGCAACGCCTTTTGATTTAGAAGAGTGTGAGGCTTCCAATTTAGTGGAGAAATGCTTAAAGGAATAAGGGATACCTGGAGTCTTAGTCCAATGGGTCTCCTGTAGAAATACCACATTGGCTTTGGAGCATCTAAGACTGTTGGCGAGGAGGCTTCTTTAGTAGGGGAGTTAAGGCCCTGTACATTGTGAGTAATTACCTGCAGATCCATCACAGGAGAGGGAAAAAAAAGGTGGGGGGGGGAGGTAGTATATGATACTGGAGGAGGAAGAGTGTCAGGTATTTAGTCTGGATATCCTAGTACCTTGAGTTCTTAAAGGGTTTTAAAATGTATTGCAAGTGGAGTAAATAATGAAAGAAAAACATAAAATAAGTTGCAAAAAACTAAAAAGGAGGGGGGGAAGAGTGGGAAATATTTATCGGATAAGCACCACTAAGTGTTTATTTTTATCATATATTTATAATATGATATAATGATATGGGAGATAGTAATGGTCGTCGGGGGTGCGGATGACCAAATAGTAAGATAAGATAGAACGATAAGGGAAAATAATGATTATAGAAAGAGCAGTGAGCAAGGGAGAAAAGAGAGAAGAAACAAATAAGTACAATTACACTGTGTGAAAAATAACCCTTTTGAGTAACAAGCAGGAGGCAGGATAGTCCCCAATTTCGCAATGGTTAAAGTTAAGATAACAACAAAGAAGCTGCTTTAAAACCTGCTGCGTTAATGCATTTAACTGATCTGCTAAACCTGTAAAAATAATTAACGAAGATGTGGGAGTTTGCCTTTGGAGGGGTGTCTAGTTTGACCATTAATCTAAATTATCATAATGTCAGATATTGTTGGGGGTTTCAAGTGAACCTAGCTAATATAGAGTCCAAACAAATTATGTCTATCCAAATTTTACTTACTCCCACATTATTCTTAGTTAATTGAAGACTTACTCTGGTGGTTTATTCACATCTTGAGAGATAAAAGGAAATGCCCGGATAGCCTACTCTACCATGTCCAGGGGCCTATGGTAATTACTGGTAACTATTAATATGATATTAGACTTACATAATGGCCCAGTGAACACCTAGTTTGTTATCCCTGTAATATACCAATACAGCAGAGTAGATAACTGGCTCTCTAACCTTAGAAAATAACCCCCTTGGTCCAATGGGTGGTTTAAAGTTTCTCTATGAGCTCTATCACTTTTCTAGTCAGGATCCTGTGGTGAGTCGAGCAGTGCTTCAAACAATTCAGAGAGATACGTAGGGAGGTCATTAGTAGGTACACTTTCGGGTATGCCCCGAATACTTATGTTATTACGCCTCGACCTATCTTCTAAGTCCGCAAGCTTCATCTCTAGGTCATTTCAGCTAACAATTGGGTGAAGGACAGGAGGTTAGAATGGTCTGTCGCTAGCTCTTCATGCTTTTGCTAAAGGATGTCTGTCCTTTCACCCAGGGTAGAAATATCCCTCTTTAGTTCCGCCACTGAAGATTTAATTTCCTGTTTTAAAGATGTATGATGAGAGTCCATTTTAACAGACAGTGAGTTTATGAGTTCCTTAAGAGAGACATTTTCTGTGTTGTCCAGGGTGCGTTTGCGTATGTTATGTGCTTCATCTTCCCCCTTTCTTGACGGTGAGTCTCTGGAGTCTTAATCAGACATATCTCTTTCAGACATGAATTTACTGTGAAAATGATCTGCTACGGTCCTTTTTGTGCCTTCTGCATGTTTGTTCTTTCTCCTGTTAGAGTGAGACATAACTATAGGCTTCACCGTTTACTACCTGTATTAAGATAGGTGAGAATATCACTGAGATAGGCTTCTTTAGTATGTTTGGATTGGGGCTTTCTCCCTCTCCTAGCGGAGCATCCTACTCCCTCATTTTGGGATTAGAGTCCTGTTGAGCAAGTATAGACTAAGGCAACCTAGGGGGAGAGTTAGCAGCAGGTTTCTTGGTTAAGGGTATTACTGCCAGTACATGAATGTGTCTCAGTGCCTACATATATGACATTTGTAAGATAGTAGTCTAAACGTGATATTCATAAACCTTCCCAAATGCGTTGGCAATCTGGAAAAAGTGTTAGCTACAAGAGAGCTCTAAAGACCACAAATATGATAATATTGGAGGTGTTCTGCTTATGCAGCAATAAAGATGCTGATGGTCCTTTCCTTCAAATCAATCACCGCTGCTATCGATGGAACGTAGAGCTTCAAAGCCGGTAGCTAGCGGACCTCTGACCTGAAGGGAATCCGGAATATTTGAGCACTGAGACTCGGATATGCTCCTGAACGACACTGCCACAGTGTGTGCTGCAGAACGTAAGTTACTCTTCTGAACTGCGGCTGTTTAGAAAAAAGACCCGGAGCGGAGCCCCAACCCTCCGGTGTCTAAGTGTGGGTGGCAGTTACTCAGTATCCTCTCCAAAGTCACAGCGGGGCAACAGGTCACCTAATGCTGATAGTCGCTATTGCTTGCTATGGACGACCACTGCTGCTGGGTATGCCGTCAGTGTCACAAAGTCTCATAAGCAAGGAGTAGCCAAATAATATTGCAGGTGTACATCATAGTTTATACTATTTAGCTTCTCAATTTGTCACATTTGCACAGAGCTTTAATAATATGCGAACGTCCGGTCTAGTAGCTATCTCCGCCCCCCCCTTTTTTTAATTTTTTTTTAATATTTTTTAATAATTGTGTGCATACCACTGTGTCTGTTATATATATCTAGTTATATTTTATTGATTTACTATTTATCTCTTATAGATATTAGTTTAGATCCAGTACCCTCTCTGTGTATCTGAGCATATCTTGTTTGCTGCTATTTTCCACTTGCAGTAGATTTTCCAGCTACCTTTTTAACAGAGCTAAACTGGGAGCTTCTAAGTAATTTTTTAAACTGTTTTATGCTGGATTTTTATATCAGTATCTCTGCATATTATCCTTTATAATAGTGTCTATTACATGCAGTTCAATGAAAATTGGTGTAAAATGTCCCTTTAATGCTGCAAGTGTATTCAGTTTTTGATAACTTTGGTTGTGGATTAGCTAATCACTAGCCACAAGATCTGTTTGCATTGTGAGATATGTTGAAGGTTTAAAGGAAGACTGAATCCAAGTTTTTTCTTTCGTAATTCAGATAGAGCATGCAAGTTTAAGCAACTTTCTAATTTACTCCTATTATCCATTTTTCTTCATTCTCTTGCTATCTTTATTTGAAAAAGAAAGTCCAGATCCCTGGACAGCACTTGTTTATTGGTGGATGAATTTATCCACTAATCAGCAAGAACAACCCAGGTTTTTCACAAAAAATGGGCTGGCATCTAAACTTACATTCTTGCTTTTCAAATAAAGATACCAAGAGAATGAAGAACATTTGCTAATAGGAGTAAATTAGAAAGTTGCTTAAAATGGCATGCTCTATCTGAACCAGGAAAGAAAAAAATTGGGTTCAGTGTCCCTTTAAAGCTTAGTAAATGGGGCCATGCATAAGTGTCAGATGCCTATCATGAGTGTATATATTACTATTTGTAATATGACAAATACTTAAAAACATTCTATCAAGAAATGTTTCAATAAAAAGGTTTTTAAAAAAGTTAATTTGCTATACAATTTTCCACTGCTGCAATATATGATCACACTATTACAACCTGCTTTATTCTCCATGTAATTAACATATTGCAGATGAGCTGGTGCTTTAGTGCAATGTATCTTAACTGTGCTCCTCAAGTATCCCCAGCGGGTCAGGTTTTTATTATAGCTGAACCAGTGCACAGGTGATATAATCAGCTGATCAGTAACACCATGGTTACTAACCTGTTCTCACACATCAGCTGATTATTTAATATATGCACTGGTTCAGCTATAATTAAAACCTGCACTGTTGTGGGTACTTGCGGTTTATGTGTTTCTCCGGTGTATCAAATCTAGTGCCTCACCAGCCTCTATCCTCACCATAACGTCACTGCCATGTACCCAGCAGCAAACAGTTCAATATGATTTTTGGATTTAACTGATGATGACCACCACTGGGCTGGATGGACAAGAGCAGGAGAAGCAGGTAGCAGAGTTACTGAACTAGGTAGGCATCTGGTACACAAACCCACACAATACACTTCCAAGGGATGAGGATCATGGTGCCCCCCCAGCAATAACACATATAGTTTCAATTATACGAGGAGTACTAAAGTAATATAGTATGCTAGTAACAGTATAAACATATACATGCACTGTATGCAATAGCCAGCACTGGGTAATTATTGTTATTATATATTTCTACTCTCGTCTAGCACTCTAGTAGCGTACCAAGGCCCCGATGATGGAAAATGCTAAAAGGTGGCGGAATTTTCCATGTGATCCGTGGCTATGTCGAGCAAGCTTGTCGGAATATTCCAAGCTCCCGGCATAGCCATTTTGCAGTGAGATATTTACTATTCATGCCATTGGTTTGCGATGCTGGCTATAGACAACACTCATCATCACTTACTATATTGGCGATGTATAGTAAATGATCCCTTTAAATAACTGTCATCTGCCTATGCGCTATTTCTAATACCCCTAAACCTAAGTACCCCATGATCGCAAACTAACACTAAACTAATAAACATCTAAATCACCAAACACCCACAGCAAGTTGCTAACTATTCACCCCTAAACCACCATACACCCACCGCAAGTCGCTTACTATTAACCTCTTAACCACCACATACCAACTGCTACTATCTAACTATTAAGCCCTATGCTGCCACATACCCTCCCCTACTATATAACTATTAAACCCTATGCCGCCACATACCCACCGCCACTATCTAATTATTAACCCCCTATGCCACCATAAACCCACCGCAAGTCCTAACTATTAACCCCCTCTGCCACCATAAACCCACCGCAAGTACTATTAAGCCCCTATGCTGCCATAAATGTACCACAAGTCCTATTAACCCTCTATGCCACCATAAACCCTCCACAAGTCCTAACTATTAACCCCCTATGCCGCCATAAACCCACCCCAAGTCCTAAATATTAACCCCCTATGCCGCCATAAACGCTCTGCAGGATCTAACTATTAACACTCTATGCTGCCATAAACCACAAATGCAAACTAAACTAACACCTAACCGCCCTCTAAACTAAACCCCTAAGTTAAAAATATTAAAACAAAATCTTACTAAAAAAAAATAATCCTAAACTGAAAATAAAAAATAACCCTAACCCTACTCTACCTAACCCCCCTCTAAACTAAACTCCCCCTCTAAACTAACCCCACTAAGTTACAAAAAATAGAAAAGCTAAGTTACAAAAAATAATAAACTACATTATCCAAAACTTTTTTTATACCTAACACTAAACTACATGCCCCCCAAAATAAAAAAAATCTCTAAACCCTAACTCTAAAATAAATTACAATAGCCCTTAAAATGGCCTTTTGTAGAGCATTGCCCCCAGCTCTTTTGCATAAAAAATAAAAAGGTACAAAAACCCCCACCTACATTAAAGTAACCCCCCATCCCCCAATATAAAAAAATCTAACTAGCCTAAGAAATAAAATGAAACATAACAAAGCCTATTCTTAAAAAATAAAAAACCCACCCTTAAAAAACCCTATCTAACCCCAAAAGTGTTACTCGCATCTGATGGGGAGTCCGGCTCCTCTTGATCTGACGTCGGGCCCATCTTTATCCAAGGTCCATGGGCCGGGGGGCCCATCTTTTCCACTAATGATTGCCTGTTGCCAGATATACTTTGTTCACTTTTTATCTTTTGTTCAAACTTACCTTTCCAAACGAACATTATTATTTTATTATTATTATCGGTTATTTGCAGAGCGCCAACAGATTCCGCAGCGCTATAAACAAAGGGGGAGTACAACAAAACAATTGTAGGGATCAACTGGGTAGAGGGCCATGCCAAGAGTTGCACTGTTGTAGTCAGCTCTTAAGAAGGTGATCTACAAACAGCTGGACTCTTAGGCTTACATGCTAAGGGGGTTCAGGGGATAGCAATGGAGGAGTGGAACTGGTATAAAGTAAGGTTAGCATAGGTTGTATGCATCCCTGAACAGTAGAGTCTTTAGGGAGCACTTGAAGCTTTCAAAACTAGTGGAGAGTCTTGTGGGGTGAGGCAGAGAGTACCACAAGATGGGAGCTAGTCTGGAGAAGTCCTGTAAACGGGAGTGCGATGAGGTAACCAGAGAGGAGGAGAGTAGGAGGTCATGAACAGAGCGAAGGGGATGGGAGGGAGAGTATCTGGAGACAAGGTCTGAGATATAGGGGGGAGCAGTGCAGTTGAGGGCTTTGCATGTCAGAGTGATATTTTTGTGTTTGATCCTAGAGGCAAGAGGAAGCCAGTCAAGGGATTGGCAGAGAGGTGCAGCACATGAAGAGCGACGTGTAAGGAAGATGAGTCTGGCAGAGGCATTCATTATGGATTGTAAAGGAGCAAGGCGGCAGGTGGGGAGACCAGAGAGGACAGAGTTGCAGTAATCGAGGTGGGAAAGAAATGAAAGAGTGGATTAAAATCTTAGTTTTGTCTTGTGTAAGGAAGTGTCTAATTTTAGAAATATTTTTAAGGTGGAAGCGGCAGGCTTTAGCCAAGGACTGAATGTGAGGAGTGAAAGAAAGATCTGAGTAAAATGTGACCCCGAGACATCGGGCATGCGGGGTAGGGGTAATGATGGAGTTGTCAACAGTTATAGAGAGATTGGGGGTGGAGATTTTGGAAGAAGGGGGGAAAATGAGGAGCTCAGTTTTGGAGAGATTTAGCTTGAGGTAGTGAGAGGACATCCAGGAAGAGATGTGAGAAAGACAGTTAGTGACACAGGTTAGCAAGGAAGGAGATAGGTCTGGTGCAGAGAAGTAGATTTGGGTGTCGTCCGCATACAAATGATATTGGAAACCGTGGGACTTTATTAGGGAACCTAGTGATGACGTGTAGATTGAGAAGAGAAGGGGACCGAGGACATAGTCTTGCGGTACTCCGACAGAAAGTGGTGACGGGGCAGAGGAGGCCCCAGAGAAGGCTACACTAAAGGTACGGTTTGACAGGTAGGAAGAGAGCCATGAAAGGGCTGTGTCACAGATGCCGAAGGATTGGAGGGTTTGGAGCAAAAGAGGGTGGTCAACAGTGTCAAAGGCTGCGAACAGATCAAGGAGAATAAGCAGAGAGAAGTGACCTTTTGATTTTGCTGTAAGTAGGTAATTGGTAACCTTAACAATAGCTGTCTCTGTGGACTGATGGGGATGAAATCCAGATTGCAGTGGGTCAAAAAAGGAGTTTAACGTAAGGAAATGGGATAGGCGTGCATATACTCATTTTTTGAGAAGCTTTGAGGCAAGAGGGAGGAGGGAAATAGGGCGGTAGTTGGATGGGGAGGTAGGATCAAGGGAAGGTTTTTGAGTATAGGTGTGACCAGTACATGTTTCAGCGATGAGGGAAATATACCGGTGCTGAGGGAGAGGTTGAAAATGTGTGTTAGTATAGGGGTAAGGGTAGCAGAGAGGGAGGGGAGCAGCTGTGAGGGGATAGGGTCCAGGGGACAGGTAGTGAGGTGAGAGCGCAGTATAAGTGCCGAAACTTCTTCCTCAGTAACAGGGGAGAATGAGCTAAGTTTAAGGTTATGTGGGTTGTGGTTGAGTGAGAGCATTTGAGGGGGGGGGAGAGAATGGAATTATGTTGAGAGCTGATTTAATTTCTGATGGAGTCAATTTTGTTATTGAAGTGGCTGGCAAAGTCTTGAGCTGACAGAGAAGTTGTATTAGGAGGTGGGGGAGGGCAGAGGAGAGTATTGAAAGTAGAGTACAGACGTTTTGGGTTTGAAGAAAGATTAGAGATAAGAGTAGAGAAGTTGTGTTGCTTATGGAGATTAAGGGTAGAATAGTAGGAGTTCAGGATGAATTTGTAATGAAGAAAATCAGCTGAACGCCGAGATTTTCTCCAGTGCCGTTCAGCAGTACGGGAACATCTGCATAGGTACCGTGTCAGAGGAGTATGCCAGGGCTGAGGATGAATGTGTGATTTCCGAGCTATGGTAAGAGGGGCGAGATTGTCAAGGATGGATATAAGGGTGGAATTATAGTGGCAGATAGATCTTTCAGGGCAGGAAAAGGAGGAGAAGGATGAGAGGAGAGGTTTGAGGGAATTAGCAAGCTGTTGCTGATCTAAAGACATAATGCTTCTGTGAAGTTTGGTGTGAGGAGTAGAAGGAGGGAGAGTTGTAGGGAGGGATGATATGTTTCAAGTAAGGAGATGGTGGTCAGAAAGAGGAAAGGGGGAGTTTGAGAGAGTGCATCGATAGCTAAAGATCAGGTCAAGAGAGTGACCATCTTTGTGAGTGGGAGAATCAGTCAATTGTGACAAACCGAAAGAGGAAGCGAGTTGCGGAAGTTGTTTTGCAGATGAGGCAGTGAGATTGTCAAGAGGGATGTTGAAGTCACCAAGAATGAGGGCAGGGGTGTCTGAGGAAAGGAAATAAGGTAGCCAGGCAACCAAGTGATCTAGAAATTGAGTTTCAGAGCCAGGGGGTCGGTATATGACTGCAACACGTACAGAGAGAGGGGAAAATAAGCAAATCATGTGGGTTTTGAATGAGGGAAATATGAGGGAGGAGATGGGATGTATTTGTTGAAAGGTGCAACAAGAGGAAAGTAAAATACCTACAACACCTCCTTGTCTATTACCAGACCTAGGAGTGTGGCTGAAGTGACCCCCATGTGACAGAGCAGCAGTGGATGCTGTGTCTAGGGGAGAGAACCAGGTTTCTGTTAGGGCCAGAAGGTTGAGGGAGCGGGAGATGAAGAGGTCATGTATAGAAGTGAGCTTGTTGCAAACAGAGCGAGAGTTCCAGAGTGCGCAAGTGAAAGGGGTAGTGGCTTTTGATGCATAAGGAATGTGAGTAAGGTTTGCAGAGTTTTGTTTTCTGAATGGATGTGCACGGCTAGGCAGTGGTTGAGGACCAGGATTAGGGGAGATGTCACCAGCAGTAAGTAAAAGCAAGAGGGAGAGTGACATGAGATACGGATTTGCAGTAGTGAGACTGTTTTTGAGTTGAGCTGCAGGGCGGAGAGAGAGTGTTTAGGAATAGGTAGTTCATGAGTACAAAAGTAAGGTGAGTTTAAAAGAGATGGGCTAATGAACAGTGCAGGTGGAGAGGGAGAAGGAGTGATTAAATAATGTTGTTTGTTATAGAGACAAGAGGTAGCAAAAATGAATATGAATATTTTGAGCATTTTTACAAAAGTGGGAACCAGTTAAACACAAAAGACACAGAAGTACATTAGCAATTGCATAAGAAATCAAAAAGGTATATGAAACATAATATTACAGAAGTACTTGCCTTGTGTCTTGCCCAATGTTTGTTCAATTCTTGTATAATTCTATTGATAATGCCTCACTTATAAAATGTTCACTTTGAAAATGTGAACATATGTTGTTATAGCAATGCACAGCCCAGACTAGTGTGAAATATATGTAGACAGGGCAGTCAGCTGAGTCCACTAAATGTAGTTGATTGCTTAATCTAAGACAATTGGCAAGTTAGATTCTGGTCTGGTCAGGGTGAGATGCTAAGTAAAAAGACAATAACATTTGGAGGGGTTAAAACTGTGGCATAAGACAGCTATAAAATTTAGAATAATAGCAAGTATTGACAAGGATTGAGCAACACATGGCAATTAACAAAACATTAGAAGTATGACATTGAATAATAGTACAACAAATGTGAGACTAAATTAACAAGCTAGAATTATTTGCTAAATGTAAATATTCACATACCAAAATAGTTACAGGAGAGGAAAAAAAACAGAGTGCAGTGAATACTTTGCAGGGTGACAAGGAATATATTCACATACCAAAATAGAGTTACAGGAGAGGAAAAAAAACAGAGTGCAGTGAATACTTTGCAGGGTGACAAGGAATATAGTCACATACCAAAATAGAGTTACAGGAGAGGAAAAAACCCAGAGATCAGTGAATACTTTGCAGGGTGACAAGGAATATATTCAAATAACAAAATAGAGTTACAGGAGAGGAAAAAACCCAGAGTGCAGTGAATACTTTGCAGGATGACAAGGAATATATTCACATACCAAAAAAAGAGTTAGAAGAGAGGAAAAAACCCAGAGAGCAGTGAATACTTTGCAGGGTGACAAGGAATATATTCACATACCAAAATAGAGTTACAGGAGAGGAAAAAAACCAGAGCGCAGTGAATACTTTGCGGGGTGACGAGGAATATATTCACATACCAAAATAGAGTTACAGGAGAGGAAAAAAACATGATGAAGTCTCAGGAGCGTGCATGTCTTAAAGGGGCATTAATCACTATAAGTATGTTTTCTACGTGCGTCGCATTGCGCTCATATTATTAGTTGAAAGTAAACTATTGTCGCTTGTATACTAACCCGATGCACGTAAAAAGACGAACTTAGAATATTGAGCACTCTATAACGTATTCCCCCATAGAGGTCAATAGAGCAAAAAAACACTCTACGCACAAACCTGATTGCATCTTCTCAAGTGTACTAAACCGACATGAAAATATGAATATTTGACATTCCAATGTTCTGTACATAGCAGAATATGTTCTATTTATTCATAAATACGTATTTCTACATATATCTGATGGTATTTTTGTACAATATATAGCTATATATATATATATATATATATATATATATATATATATACAATTATATATAAGTATAGATATATACAGATATATATATAGGAATATCTATTTATAAATACATAGATCATATTCTGCTATGTGCAGAACATTGGAATGTCAAATATTTACAGTAAACACACAGTATAACACTTTATTTAATATGAATATTGCATAAATATGATTTTCAATGTTTTCATCTACTTAACTGCAAAGGGCTCCAATGCACTTATATATATATATATATATATATATATATTTATATATATATATATATATATATATATATATATATATATATATATATATATATATATATATGTGTGTGTACATATGTATATATGTGTTTATATGTGTGTATGTGCTTGTAAATAAATATAAATACATATGTACACATATATGTACATATAAATATACATACATATACATCTTTAGACATGTATATGTATGTACTGTATCTCATGTTAATGCCCTTTGCCTGCCTCATATCTTTGAGCCCTTATAACTTTTTTATGCAACTTTTTTTTCCAATACTTTTTATTAGACAGTGTTATTATGAGTGTAAATCTACTTTGTAATGCACTTTTGATGCATTTTATGAGACCAGAGCTCTGAGGTTGCGCTAACCTGATGAGCGATAACTTCAATCGTGTTCAAGCGATCGCGTTTACTTTCAATTTGTAATACGAGTGGAAAACCTGACCCAAACACCCTCAAAATATTCCTTATCGCACGCGTATAACTGTTAACGCGCCGCTCGTGATCTGGCTCTAAATTAATAATGATGTATTCAAAGCAAAGATGAACCTTAGAATAATATGCAGATTTATTATTATTTTTATTATTATTTGTACAATGGTTATTACTATTATTATTTTACAATTGTTATTATTATTACTACAATAATAGTTTTTTTTTAAAATAAGGGTAACGGTTTAGGGCCCGATAATCTAAAAGTCTCTGGGCTGGCGAGATAATTTATGAATGCGTGCCAGTACTTCTATTTCACTGGTGGAATGATCTAAAGCAACTTTTTACCCTGAAAACAGGGTGTCTCTCTAAGGGGCGTATACTGCATTTTCGTATGGGTAGGAGAGGTATACATTACACAATAACATTTATCAAAAATCTTACAGATATCCGCGGGAAAAAACTGAATCATAAATTTAGCTCTTTTGCCCTTGTTACAGAGGAAGAAGTTTCTGCCCTTATACTGTCCTCTCGCCTCACTACCTGTCCCCTCGACCCCATAACCTCACAGCTACTCCCCTCCCTCTCTTCTACCCTTAACGCTATACTCACACACATCTTCAACCTCTCTCTCAGCACTGGTATATTTCCCTCATTTCTTAAGCACTGGTCACACCTATCCTCAAAAAAACCTTCCCTCGATCCAACCTCCCCATCCAACTACCGTGCTATTTCCCTACTACCTTCTTGAAAAGCTAGTATATGCATCTGTATTCCATTTCCTTACATTAAACTCCCTGCTTGACCCACTGCAATCTGGATTTCGCCCCCTTAACTGAACAGAGACAGCAATTGTTAAGGTTACCAATGACCTACTTAAAGCAAAATCCAAAGGCTACTTCTTATTGATTATCCTCCTTGATCTGTCTGCAGCCTTTGATACTGTCGACCACCCTCTTTTGCTCCAAACCCTCCAATCTTTTGGCATCTGCGACACAGCTCTCTCGTGGTTCTCTTCCTATCTGTCTAACTGTACCTTGTACTGTACCTGTCTAAGTGTAGCCTTCTCTGGGGCATCCTCTGCCCCTTAACCACTTTCTGTTGGGGTACTGCAATGCTCTGTCCTCAGTCCCCTTCTCTTGCTTAATCTACACGTCATTGTTAGGTTCCTTAATAAAATCCCACGGGTTTCAATATCATTTGTATGCTGACGACACCCAAATCTACCTCTCTGCACCAGATCTATCTCCTTCCTGGCTAACTCATGTCACTAACTGTCTCTCTCATATCTCAAGCTAAATCTCTCCAAAACTGAGCTCCTTATTTTCCCCCCTTTTTCCAAAATCTCCACCCCCCATTTCTCTATAACTGTTGATAACTCCATCATTACCCCTACCCCACATGCCCGATGCCTTGGGGTTACACTTGACTCAGATCTTTCTTTCACTCATCACATTCAGTCCTTGGCTAAAGCCTGCGGCTTCCACCTTAAAAACATCTTTAAAATTAGACATTTCCTTCCTCACTCTCTAATCCATTCCCGCCTCGACTACTGCAACTCTATCCTCTGGTCTCCCTAGCTGCCGCCTAGCTCATTTACAATCTATAATTAATGCCTCTGCCAGGCTCATCTTCCTTACACGTCGCTCTTCATTTGCTGCACCTCTCTGCCAGTCCCTTCACTGGCTTCCTCTTGCCTCCAGGATCAAACACAAAATTCTCACTCTGACATACAAAGCCCTCAACTGCACTGCTCCCCCCTATATCTCAGACCTTGTCTCCAGATACTCTCCCTCCCGTCCCCTTCACTCTGCTCATGACCTTCTACTCTCCACCTCTCTTGTTACCTCCTCACATTCCCATTTACAAGATTTCTCCAGACTGGCTCCCATCTTATGGAACTCTCTGCCTCGCTTCACAAGACTCTCCCCTAGTTTAAAAG
Source organism: Bombina bombina (assembly GCF_027579735.1). NCBI lineage: Eukaryota > Metazoa > Chordata > Amphibia > Anura > Bombinatoridae > Bombina > Bombina bombina. The sequence continues at coordinate 48,904,149 of NC_069502.1, read as the reverse complement.
TTTCAAGTGCTCCCTAAAGACTGTACTATTCAGGGACGCTTACAACCTACACTAACATTCCTATCTCCACTGCTATCCCCTTGAACCCCTAAGCATGTAAGCCTATGAGCCCATCTGTTTGTAGTTCACCTACCCATTTGATCTCTGTAAATGTAATCTTGTATGCCACCTATGTTTATAGCGCTGCAGAATCTTTTGATGCTTTACTATACCTGATAATAATAATAATAATTGTTAAGGTGCATCAAAAAGCATAACAAAATTTATCATCAAAAAATTATATTTTATCAAAATCGTAAAATTTGTATGTGAAGGGAACAGGAATAAATCATATTAAATATGCACATCTTAAATCGTAATTTAAGTACACTGGATGTGCAAAAGCACACTTTAAAATCGTAATTGTTTTTTTTTTTGGTAAAATGGGCTGAACATGGGCGTTCCATGGGAGCGTATAAAATTGTGTCTGAAATTCAAGTGTAATTATCTAAACATTTTCACCCTACACTGTTTTTCTCGCAAATTAAAAGGTTGCAATCTTTTATTAAAATACTCAAAACACATTGTATTAAAGTGAAAGTAAATCCTAGAGTTTTACAAATGCTAGGATTGACTTTTAAAACAAATAAAGGGGACTTTTATTCATGAAGTATAAGATACTTCATGTAGAAAGCTCCTTTATTTGTTTCAATCGATCGTCAATCTGAGCTGCTACTGCAGCACACGGCTAAAACATTTTTTGCTAAGAGGTGACGTTTTCACCTCTTAGCCAATAGCTGTGCGGTAAATTTACCGCACGGCTATTGGCTAAGAGGTGAAAACGTCACCTCTTAGCAAAAAAACAGACTTCTGGTTTCTTCCTGTGCAGTTCGTTCTCCATTGCGAACTTTCACATATCTGAGACATTATTTCTATGGGAGACATCTCATCACTCGCAGGGACAGACTATTTATTTGATAACTGCATCAAGACTGTCCCTGTGAGGCTAAACGTGGTTTTTAATGTTCTCACTTGCAAACTTTTGATCATCGGGTCCAGAGTGTTTATAATGCAGTGGTTAAAATAAAACACAAATTTTTAAGTTAAGTATAATTTAAAGGGATAGTAAACACCAAAAATGTTATTGTTTAAAAAGAGAGATAGTTGCTTTATTTACCATTCCTCAGTTTGCATAACCAGCACTGTTATAGAAATACACCTTTTACCTCTGTAATTACTTTGTATCTAAGCTTCTGCAGACTGCCTCCTTATCTCAGATCTTTTGATAGACTTGCATTTCAGGCAATTAGAATAAATAAATAACTTCACGTGCTTGAGCGCAATGTTATCTATATAAAAGACATGAACTAACGCCCTCTAGCTGTGAAAAACTGTCAAATGCTTTCAGATAAGAGGCGGCCTTCAAGGGCTTAGAAATTAGCATATGAGCTTTAGTTTTCAACTAATAATACCAAGAGAACAAAGCAAATTTGATGATAAAAGTAAATTAGAAAGTTGTTTAAAATGATATGCACTGTCTGAATCATGAAAGTTTAATTTGGATTTTACTATCCCTTTAACGTATCACAAAGAGCAGAATATGGCCTCTATTTAACAAAGGTCTTACGGCCTCTATTTAACAAAGGCCCCTATCTCTTTAATCACTATATGGCAACTATATTTGCAACAATGTTTGATACAATTTTATATATAGTGTATCCATGTACCCTATTATGCTCTCATAGTTTCAACAAAACATAACAAGGTAAATTAGAAAGTATTTTTATGCTCTCCCTGAAAATTATGAACATTTCATTTTAAATTCCTTCCATGTCCCTTTTAAACCTTTTACTCTTTCACATAATTTTGTCGCGCTGACAGTGTACGTCCTTGCTAGATCTGTGTGTGCAAATTTGCATTGTTTCTACAGCTGCAGTATTGGTGCTGGGATTAGCTCAGTCTATATGATTCATTGTATAGGACGTAGCATGGATTGGCCAGTGATAATGATCAGGAATCTGTTTTTATGCATATTGATCCGTCACCTGCAGGCTGTAGAACGTTTGGAAGAAGAAATAAAACTTCCTGTGAGTATTGGCTTTTTCTTTAGTTGTGAAAATAATATCACGTTCAGATATTAGTTAGTAAACAAGTCAGATTAGTTATAAAAACAAAGTTATTCCTATACAACATTTGAATGAATTATTAAAGCTGGGAAATATTTGTGTTGTTACTGGTGAACACTTTTATAAAGATTTATCAATTTTGAAATTAGTTCTTCAAAACTTATTTACCATGTGCTTGTCATAATTACAAAATAAATAATTAAAGGGGCATTTACAGCCAAACAAAAATGAAACACAGTAAAATACTTCTGCATGCACACAGGTTAAATGCATAGGTTTACATTTTTCTTGAAACCATCAGAAGATGCATCTGTAGTTAGCTTTATTTCTGGCAGACAACAGGGAGACGCCTCTTAAGCATGAAAACAAAATATTGTCATGTCATTCAGTGGAATAACATTATTATTATCGCATACAGAATAAACTGAATGCTATCTTTCCCTAAAACTTTAGAATTACTAGTCACTTAAAGGGATATAAAACCCCAACATTTTGTTTTGTGATTCAGACAGAGCAAATCATTTAAAAAAGTTTCCAATTTACTTCTATTATAAAATTTGCTTCTTTCTCATGATACTCTGTGTTGAAGAGATACCTAGGTAGGCATCTGGTGCACTACATGACAGGACATAGTGCTTCCCTCTAGTGCTCTTGGAAATAGATAACAATCTATAGTGCTCCAGAAATGGCCAGCTCCTAAGCATACATACATCCCTGCTTTTCAAGAAAAGATACCAAGAGAACAAAACATTGATAATATAAGTAAATTGCAGGATCTATCTGAATAATTAAAGAAAATGTTTGGGTTTCATATCCCTTTAATTAAAATTCCAAAATGTATATCTTCTTCACCACATAAATGTTTAAATTAAAGTTTTCAACTTGTTGCTAAGTTAAAATGTTTATAGTTGTGTGTGTTTAAGTAATAAATCAAAAAATTGTCTTAAAAGGAGAGTGTACTGTAAAATAGTTTTTCCTTAATGCGTTTCCAACTAACAGTTGCAGCATATAAAAATGATTCATGGAGTTTATTTTTGTATATGAAAGAGCTGTTCTTTGAAACCACAACCCATTTATGTACAGATTATGAGTGGTGCGCTAACAGTAATGTGCAAGCAAAAGGGGTTTATCAAGGGTTTATGCGCGCTTCAGGTGTAGCGCTCGTATTACAAGTTAAAAGTAAACACAATCTCTTGAGTGAAATTTAAGTTAACGCACCTCAAGTGTTAGAAAAAAAAGTCAGACAAAGGGCTTAGAGATACATACATATACAGTACATCCCTAAATATCTATATTAATGTCTATATGTGTGTACATATGTATTTATGTATTTACAGACATATATACACATATAAACACATAAATACATATGAATACATGTATACACACATATATACATGCATTGGAGCCCTTTGCAGCTAAGTAGATGAAAACAGGAAAATGCAGATTTATGAAAAATGTATTTTAAATAAAGTGTTATACTGTGTATTTACTGTAAATATTTCACATTCCAATGCTCTGCACATAGAGGAAAATGTAAGTCTAAGTATTTATAAATGTAAATCTAATTATTTATAAATAGATATTCATATATATAGGTATATCTGTAAATATCTAAACCTATATATAATCATGCATATATATATATATATATATATATATATAGAGATAGATAGATAGATAGATAGATATGTATTGTACCAAAATACCATCAGATATATGTAGAAATATGTATTTCTAAAGAAACAGAACATATTCTGTTATGTGAAGTACAATGAAATGTGAAATATTTATATTTTTATGTTGGATTAGTGCACACGAGAATATGCGATTCGGTTTGGGTGTGAGTGGGGTGGTTTTTTTTCACTTTTTTTTGCTCCATTGACTTCTATGAGGGAATACGTTAATGCGATATTTGAAGATCGGACTTTTGCTCGCATCAGGTTAGCACGCAAGCGAAAACCTTTTACTTTCAACTTGTAATACAAGCACTACCCAACACGCGCAAAAAGCTTTCTTCTAGCAGAGTTAGTGTGCTCTACTTTAATCTGGCCCTAAATGGGATGAGCTTGTAGGCAAATCATATCTCCGTATTTTATCACTTTCCATACACACACATGATTCTTTAAAGTATCTCTTTCAACCAAATCAAAATACTTAGGCCCAATTCTAAAATATTTGCTGGTCAAGACGGAGTTTTTCACAATAACACTCTTAGGGGCAGCTCTCATGAAATTCTATAAAAAAGTGGCTTTCCCTGTGAGTAGCAAGATGCCTCCGATACAAATAATGAGAGCTCAGTTCACAATGTCGGGGGCGGGAACTGGTATCTTTTAAAATATGAATATTACGCTTAATACAAATTAAATTACGTTGTTTCAGAGTACTGTACCTTAAATTCTCTGTTATTTTCCTTTGCATACGTTTTCCTTTCAGAGTAATTTGTGTTTTGAGCATTTTGGTTAAATCTCATCACCTTTTAACTGGCGAGAAAAAACAGTGAGAACTGTAGTGCGAAAATGTTTATAGAATTACGTCTGGAGTTGAGAGACAGTTTCATATACGCCCATGGAACGCCCATGTTCAACAATTACGCTTTGTATTTTGTCCTTTTAAGTACAAATTACTTGCCTTTTTCCGCACATCCAGTGTACTTAAATTACGATTTATGCTGTGCATAGTCAATACGATTTATTACTGTGTAAATTACCTACAATTTATTTTTTATAAAATATGATTTTTGGTGAACAATTTTGTTATGAATTTGATGCACCTTAACAATACAATTTTATCCTGCATATTTATTATTTTATTGTGCACTTTAGTAATATCTGCATCTCCTCCCCATACGAAAATGCAGTATACGTCCCATAGCGAGACACCCTGCGTAAAAAGTGTTTTTATTTCATTCCACCAGGGAAATAGAAGGGCTGTTAACAATTTAATGCGCTCCAACAAGTAAAATGGATAGTTGGGAACAAATGAAAGGGGAGAACATTTTAGGGTGCACTGTCTGTTTAAAGGGACCTTAATGTGTTTTTGTTGCTTCTTAAATAGGACATTCAAACGTTTATTACATTTTTTATTTTTGTAAAATGGATAGTTCTGTTTTGAGATAAAACTTTGGTTTTATACTTTATGCTTTTCTGATGGTTTCATCCTTTACCGTGTTAATGCAAAGAGGCCTTGTCTGGCAGACAGAAATCAACCCCATTGAATACGATCGGGTTGATTGACACCCCCTGCTAGCGGCTGCGAATCTGCAGGGGGCAGCATTGCACAAGCAATTCACAAGAACTGCTGGTGCAATGATAAATGCCAATAGTGTATGCTGTTGGCATTTATCGATATATGGCGGACATGATACGCTACATTGTATCATGTCCGCTCGCTCTATGATAAATCTACCCCAAAGGTCAGTTACTATTTAGGACCCTTTAATGTTTACAAATATGCTCTGTATGCAAATGGTCCTTCATGAGATTTTAAAGATAGATTTAAAGGTCATTACATTTTTTTATGCTATATGTAAAGTTTAGTAAAGTAATTAATGCAAAAATAAAGAGCTTAGGTATTTGAAACGGCAAAGAAAATGAGTTTATGTTGTATATCCAGTAGATTGTAAACAAACTCAGCTTAGTTTGTTAAACCATTTGAATCCAAAATTAGTAAACCTTTAAATTAAAGGGACAGTAAAGTCAAAATTAAACTGAAATTGACTTGATAGAACATGAGATTTTAAACAAATTTCCAATTTACTTCTGTTATGAATTTTGATTAATTCTCTTGGTATCCTTTGTTAAAGAGTAATCCTAGGTGAGCTCAGGAGAGATTGTATTGTTAAGGTGCATCAAATGTCATTAAAAAATTGTTCACCAAAAAATTCATTTCTTTCATGTAGTCCATGAGCTAGTGACGTATGGGATATACAATCCTACCAGGAGGGGCAAAGTTTCCCAAACCTCAAAATGCCTATAAATACACCCCTCACCACACCCACAAATCAGTTTTTACAAACTTTGCCTCCTGTGGAGGTGGTGAAGTAAGTTTGTGCTAGATTCTACGTTGATATGCGCTCCGCAGCAGGTTGGAGCCCGGTTTTCCTCTCAGCGTGCAGTGAATGTCAGAGGGATGTGAAGAGAGTATTGCCTATTTGAATTCAATGATCTCCTTCTACGGGGTCTATTTCATAGGTTCTCTGTTATCGGTCGTAGAGATTCATCTCTTACCTCCCTTTTCAGATCGACGATATACTCTTATATATACCATTACCTCTACTGATTCTCGTTTCAGTACTGGTTTGGCTTTCTACTATATGTAGATGAGTGTCCTGGGATAAGTAAGTCTTATTTTCTGTGACACTCTAAGCTATGGTTGGGCACTTTTATATAAAGTTCTAAATATATGTGTTCAAACATTTATTTGCCTTGACTCAGGATGTTCAACGTTCCTTATTTTCAGACAGTCAGTTTCATATTTGGGATAATGCATATGAATAATTCAATTTTTTCTTACCTTAAAATTTGACTTTTTTTCCTGTGGGCTGTTAGGCTCGCGGGGGCTGAAAATGCTTCATTTTATTGCGTCATTCTTGGCGCCGACTTTCTTGGCGCAAAAATGTTCTTGTCATTTCCGGTGTCATACGTGTCGCCGGAAGTTGCGTCATTTTGTTGACGTTTTTGCGCCAAAAAACGTCGGCGTTACCGGATGTGGCGCCATTTTTGGCGCCAAAAGCATTTAGGCGCCAAATAATGTGGACGGCTTTTTTGGTGCTAAAAAATTTGAGCGTCATTGTTGTCTCCACAATATTTAAGTCTCATTATTTATTGCTTCTGGTTGCTAGAAGCTTGTTCATTGGCATTTTTTTCCCATTCCTGAAACTGTCATTTAAGGAATTTGATCAATTTTGCTTTATATGTTGTTTTTTCTATTACATATTGCAAGATGTCTCAGATGGACTCTGAATCAGAAGCCACTTCTGGAAAAACGCTTAACTGAGTTTCAGTTCTACCAAAGCTAAGTTCATTTATTTTAATGTTATAAATGTTTATCTTTAGCTATGGTTTGTAATAAGTTATTATGTTATACTTTTACATGCGGAATCCATTAGTATTTATGCTTAATATATATTCTTTTCTTACAAGAAATATTTAGAAGACTTATAAGAAATATTTTTCTGATTCTATGTTAAAGGCTTTGTCTGACTTTGTGCCTTCTAATAAAATTTTTAGGTCTTTTTCACTTCTTTTTTAATTATTGAAGTTTCAAATGACCAACAACATACTGATTTATCCTTCTCTGATGATGTTTTTTTCTCTTTCAGAAATTTTCTTCATCAGATATTGACACTAACAAATCTACTTTTTTATTATTTTTCTATTATTAAAGTACATTTGTTCTTTGTTGAAAAGGTGTTGATTATTTTGGATATTAAGGTAACTAGTTCTTTAAGACTAGCTGACATTATTTCTGCCTATTTATTTCTTCTGTGTTTTCAGAGGTTTTCTTTCCAAATTCCCTATACTAGGGAATGGAATAGGCTGAGAATTTTCTTTTATTCCTTCTTCAAAGGTTTTAAACTATATTCTTTGCCAGCAGTTAAACTCAATTTGGAGGGTTCTCCAATTTATTGGGGCTATCTCTAATTCTACTAATTATGCTATTGTTTCTATAGCAAAATAGTATTTATTTTCATTTAGATAGTTGTATCTTATTTATGGAAAATTATTTAGTTTCAGGTACTTTTCTTGGTCCTGTGATTTATTTGGATATTGCAATTGCTTCATTTTCTCTGTTTACTTTAAGATCAAGTATCAGATTATGATTTATTTTAGCATTGTTAAAGGGACAACATTTACTAGACTAGGTGCTGTTGCATTTGTCTTGTTGTTTTGCATTTATTGATTATGCAAGTCCACTGTATTGGCTGGTCCTTTAAACTGGACTATCATGCTAATAATTTAATTTGTGTCTTCATTTTATTGAATATTTTCGCAAATGAGGGTTAATCTATGTCTTTAGCTTTTTTAGCTAGAAGAATTTTGTGATTTAAAAAAAATAAAAATAAATTTCTTTTGTTCTAAGATAATCAATTATTTGTTTTATAATTGGATTCAATTCTTAACTTTTACTCTGGGCTTCAAGGTTGAGTTCTAAGACTAAAACTTTAAGCTTATACTGGTTTGGTTGTTCTTATTAAGGAACGAATTCCTGAGTTCTTTCCCAAGTAACATGTCTATAATTGGAGTTCGAAATCAGCTCCCTAATTTTGTGATGTACGTGCCGTATTCCAGCTTGGCTGGTAAGGGGCAGGTTAAGGCTTCTTTGAAATTTATTTTGTCCAAATTTCTTTGATTTTATTCTAGTAAGGCTAACACTTTCTTTAACTGTGTTTCTGTCCTATATATTTTTTGTACTGTTGAAGCATGGCTGGGCACCCATGGGGTTCAAGCGCTGCTCAGACCTGTAATCTTCTGGGGTATTTCTTCCAGTTCCTTTTGAGGAACCGGGTTTTGGAGTTTTATTCAAACTATTTTGCCTTTTTATGGTCATTGATAGCATTATTTGTTTTCATTAGATACAATAAATGCATATTTTCATTTTTCTGTTTTCATTCAGATTATTTTCTGAGGATGCGGAATCTCATATGATTCACTTACTCTTCAGGACATAGTTAGAGGATCTTCTTTTCAAAAGCTCTTGATTCCTCACACAAGGGTCACCTTTTTTAGGTTTCCAGATAGTTTGTGTCACTGTCCTTGTCTCTATCAGACAAGGGATAATGTTATTGGGTTCTGTCTATCGGTACCTTTAGACTCTATTATTTCCTTCAGTTGCTATATATGCATAGAAGTTTTAGGTCTTATGGCCACAGCATTGGATTCAATTCCCTTTGCTCATTTTCACTAGAAAGAACCTTTCCAGTCTTTTATAAGTGTTGTTTCTTCAAGAACATGGTTGGAGGATCAATTTACCAAAAAGTTCGTTTGATTCCTCAGACAAGGGTAACCTTTTTAGGTTTCCTGATAGATTCAGTGTTCTTGATTCTGTCTCTGACGGACAAGAGGCATCTGAAATTGGTTTCAGCTTATCGAAACCTTCAGTCTCAATCTTTCCCTTCGGTAGCCTTATGCATGGAAATTCTAGGTCTTATGACTGCTGCATTGGACGCGATCCCCTTTGCTCGTTTTCACATGCGACCTCTTCAGCTCTGTATGCTGAACCAGTGGTGCAGGGATTATACAAAGATATCTCAATTAATATCTTTAAAACCGATTGTTCGACACTCTCTGACGTGTTGGACAGACCACCATCGTTTAGTTCAGGGGGCTTCTTTTGTTCTTCCAACCTAGACTGTGATCTCAACAGATGCAAGTCTGACAGGTTGGGGAGCTGTATGGGGGTTTCTGACAGCACAAGGGGTTTGGGAATCTCGAGATTACCAATCAACATTTTTGGAACTCCGTGCAATTTTCAGAGCTCTTCATTCGTGGCCTCTTCTAAAGAGAGAGTCGTTCATTTGTTTCTAGACGGACGATGTCACAACCGTGGCATATGTCAATCATCAAGGAGGAACTCACAGTCCTCTGGCTATGAAAGAAGTCTCTCGAATACTTGTATGGGCGGAATCCAGCTCCTGTCTAATTTCTGCGGTTCATATCCCAGGTATAGACAATTGGGAAGCGGATTATCTCAGTCGCCAAACGCTACATCCGGGCGAATGGTTTCTTCACCCAGAGGTATTTCTTCAGATTGTTCAAATATGGGGACTTCCAGAAATAGATCTGATGGCTTCTCATCTAAAGAAGAAGCTTCCCAGGTATCTGTCCAGATCCAGGGATCCTCAGGCAGAAGCAGTGGATGCATTGTCACTTCCTTGGAAGTATCATCCTGCTTATATCTTTCCGCCTATAGTTCTTTTTCCAAGATTCTAAAGGAACGTTTGTTTATTCTGCTGGTGGCTCCAGCATGGCCTCACAGGTTTTGGTATGCGGATCTTGTCCAGATGGCCACTTGCCAACCGTGGACTCTTCCGTTAAGACCAGACCTTCTTTCGCAAGGTCCTTTTTTCCATCAGGTTCTCAAATCCTTAAATTTGAAGGTATGGAGATTGAACGCTTGATTCTCAGTCATAGAGGCTTCTCTGACTCTGTGATTAATACTATGTTACAGGCTCATAAAACTGTATCTAGGAAGATATATTATCGAGTCTGGAAGATTTACATTTCTTGATGTTTTTCTCATCATTTTTCTTGGCATTCTTTTAGAATTCCTAGAATTTTACAGTTTCTTCAGGATGGTTTGGATAAGGTTTGTCTGCAAGTTCCTTGAAAGGTCAAATCTCTGCTCTTTCTGTTCTTTTTCACAGAAAGATTGCTAGTCTTCCTGATATTCATTGTTTTGTACAAGCTTTGGCTCGTATAAAACCTGTTATTAAGTCAATCTCTCCTCCTTGGAGTTTGAATTTGGTTCTGGGGGCTCTTCAAGCTCCTCCGTTTGAACCTATGCATTCGCTGGACATTAAATTACTTTCTTGGAAAGCTTTGTTTCTTTTGGCCATCTCTTCTGCTAGAAGAGTTTCTGAATTATCTGCTCTTTCTTGTGAGTCTCCTTTTCTGATTTTTCATCAGGATAAGGCGGTGTTGCGAACTTCTTTTAAATTTTTACCTAAGGTTGTGAATTCTAACAACATTAGTAGAGAAATTGTGGTTCCTTCATTGTGTCCTAATCCTAATAATTCTAAGGAAAAGTCGTTGCATTCTTTGGATGTAGTTAGAGCTTTGAAATATTATGTTGAAGCTACTAAGGATTTCCGAAAGACTTCTAGTCTATTTGTTATCTTTTCCGGTTCTAGGAAAGGTCAGAAGGCTTCTGCCATTTCTTTGGCATCTTGGTTAAAATCTTTGTTTCATCATGCCTATGTCGAGTCGGGTAAAACTCTGCCTCAAAGGATTACAGCTCATTCTACTAGGTCAGTTTCTACTTCCTGGGCGTATAGGAATGAAGCTTCAGTTGATCCGATTTGCAAAGCAGTCACTTGGTCTTCTTTGCATACTTTTACTAAATTCTACCATTTTGATGTGTTTTCTTCTTCTGAAGCAGTTTTTGGTAGAAAAGTACTTCAGGCAGCTGTTTCAGTTTGATTCTTCTGCTTATAATTTCAGTTTTTTTCATTATAAGATTTAAACTTTATTTTGGGTGTGGATTTTTTTTCAGCGGAATTGGCTGTCTTTATTTTATCCCTCCCTCTCTAGTGACTCTTGCGTGGAAGATCCACATCTTGGGTAGTCATTATCCCATACGTCACTAGCTCATGGACTCTTGCTAATTACATGAAAGAAAACATAATTTATGTAAGAACTTACCTGATAAATTCATTTCTTTCATATTAGCAAGAGTCCATGAGGCCCACCCTTTTTTGTGGTGGTTATGATTTTTTTGTATAAAGCACAATTATTCCAATTCCTTATTTTTTATGCTTTCGCACTTTTTTCTTATCTCCCCACTTCTTGGCTATACGTTAAACTGATTTGAGGGTGTGATGAGGGGTGTATTTATAGGCATTTTGAGGTTTGGGAAACTTTGCCCCTCCTGGTAGGAACGTATATCCCATACGTCACTAGCTCATGGACTCTTGCTAATATGAAAGAAATGAATTTATCAGGTAAGTTCTTACATAAATTATGTTTTTATCAAAAATTTAATTTTTTAAATGTAAAATAGACATGAATAAATCGTATTAAATATGCACATCAAAAAAATTAATTTGAGGGGGGCGGAGCCTACAGCTGTAGCGGCAGGACGTGTCTTGTGGGAGCTCCTGGTTCTATCATAGGGTTTTATGCAATATTTTATTGTTTTCTATAAAGAAAGTATATCATTCTATGACTGGAGACCAGCAGACTGCTATAGGATTCAAGAAATTGATAATCCTGGGGGAAATTCTTTGGATTCACATCTCTGCCTATGCTCTGCAGTTAGGCCACGCGGCTGCTGCATTCATCTGGTGTCTGGCAGCTCGTGGAGCCGGGGCTACCGCATATCCCCCCCCCTAGGTGACTGGGGTTACGAGCAGTACTAATTACTGCTACTACTGCAAATTGCATCTACAATTACACGGTAATATGACGGCGCCTAGAGATGCCATTACTGCACAGGACATGCAACGCATACTACAAGACCATTTTTTGAGCCTATCTAAAAGTATAAAAAATGCCTGGAACAACACTCCTACATGCCAGAGGTCAGACACATCTCCCACGGACAGCGGAGTGGTAACCTTCGACACCGTAGAGAGTACTGCAGAGAACGTGCTGGAAAAGGCTCTGACTACTGAAGTATACACAGCACCCAAGAACCCGCAGGAGACTAGGCGGATAACGGCAGTGCCGGAACAAGCAGAACGCTCTGCCGCACCTCCAGGGGTCGGAGTGACGAGACGGCCTCTTTATGTGAAGATGGCTGATCTGTTAGATGAGACTAGCCAAATGCCCGCAGAAGTACCGGTAATTGGCGTAGGGCGGCTCGATAAGCAACTCCAGCCCGGCATGGCCGCAGGAACAGGGAAGGGCCTAACTACAACACTGCCCAGAAAAACAAATAATGCACCTCAATCGGAGGAACTTCCCTCTTCTATCCCAAGGCATCAAGAGAACCACTGTTTGCCGATTATAAAGAAAGGTAATTTAACTGACCGAGACATTCTTCCTACGAGAGCCCTCAGAGATTGGCGACAAGGTATTGGGTAGGCTGCTCTTTTCATGGAAAACCAGATAATTGTCGAGCCTGGGTTACACATATCTTGCTCAGATGGCTACATGGCAGGTACTAGCCCTTACAGTGACTTTATAAGAAAACTTTATTTGAATCCACATTGGGACCTATTTCACTTTGACTTCACATAACATTCCCCAGAGAGTTACTCTCTATTAATGATGGCGTTTTTGCCTGATTCTTGGGGGAAACCTATTCTCCCTTCCTTGTTATATAGGCTTGTTCATTTATAGGTCTGTTAAACTGTTTCATAGTTTATAAGTATGCATGTTGAATTATCATTTAGAACTTCCAGCTGTGCTAGGTCTTGCTTTTATATAGTTTATTATAAGAGATTGTTTGTATCCTTATTTCTATATACCATGTTTACAGGACCATATCTGCATGAATAGCCCAGAGTTCAGTTACTTAAATCATGCTAGGCCTAGCCTTTGTATATTTTACTATTGGAGATCACCTGTGTAGATATTTGTGCATGTTATGTTTAGAGTATTATATATGTATGAGTAGCCCAAGGTCTTGATGCTCATACCCTGCTAGGTTTTGCCTTTATATATCTTGCTGTTATTGTTCAACTTGAAGATGCCCCTGTACCATGGTATTTATTTATATCAACTAGATGATTCCACAATATATAAGTGGACACCGGTATATATTCCTACATAAATTACCTTCGGCCCCCTATAGCCCACATGCCATTCTTACCCCTTCTACGCCTTTGTGCTACTTGGACACTAGAGTTGTGCTCAAAATGGTGGCTTAGGAGTGTTCCTGTTGCTTTTTAAAATGGATTTTGCCCATGCCCATAACACTAGGTGCCTGACCTATTTTTACTTTTTGTAACACTTAAGTGTAAAGACTTACTAACTTTTTGGTCCATATGCGACCACTCCACATATCAAACTTTAATCACCAAGTTCTAAGGTCCAAAAGTGACCGTATCTATCATTAGGGTCCCCATTATTGAGTTACTCATATTTACATGGGCCCATAAGTGGCCTTTTGAGGTTTTGGGGCGCACATACAGTATATTTGTTAAAACCATAAAATGAGGTCCATTACTAGTGTTCAGTAGCTTTCTGTGTGATGATGTTAGGTTGCTTTCTATTTATTATAGTAACCCTTTGTTTGTATTTGCAAGTCATAATCGTGCAACTCAATGTATATGTTGTTTTTGCTATTGAACATCTAATTGGAGCTGTATCTTTGAACAACCTCAATAAAAAACTTTAAATATAAAAAAAAAAAAAAAAAAAAAAAAAAAAATTAATTTAAAGGGACAGTCTAGTCAAAATGAAACTTTCATGATTCAGATAGGGAATGCAATCTTAACCTAACTTTCCAATTTACTTTTATGATCAAATTTGCTTTGTTCTCTTAGTATTCTTTGTTGAATGCTAAACCTAGGTAGGCTCATATGCTAATTTTTACGCCTTAAAGGCCGCCTCAAAGTGCATTTTGACAGTTTTTCACAGTTAGACAGCGCCAATTCATGTGTGTCATGTTGGTTATTGGTAACATTGTGCTCACTCCAGTGGAGTTATGTATGAGTCAGTCCTGATTGGCTAAAATGCAAGTCTGTCATAAGAACTGAGATAAGGGGGCAGTCTGCAGAGGCTTAGGGAGAAGGTAATCACAGAGGTAAAAAGTGTATTAATATAACCGTGTTGGTTATGCAAAACTAGGGAATGCGTAAGAAAGGGATTATCTAACTTTTTAAACAGTAAAAATTCTGGAGTAGACTGTCCCTTTAAGTACACAGGATGTGCAAACAAAACTTAGAAATTTGTACTTATTATATAATAAATATAGGCAAGTGTAAGATGCTATATGCAGAAAGCAGCGTAATGGGTTTTATATCGGCTTAATTCATTTTTAAAGTGCTCCCTCTGCTGACTGCTAACTTCACTCTACCCTGCAAAGTTTCCCTTTTTTGTGAGCTCCTTTACTTTCCACTCGTGGGAACTATTCACCATTTTACTATTGCCTTATGGTCGCTTTTAATCTTTGACAAGTAGTGTTTTTGACTATTTATTTCTGTTGTTTGTTAAAGAGACATGGAACCCAAAATGTTTATTTCATGTTTCAGATAAGTGCGGACAATTGAAAAAAGTTTCCAATTGACTTCTATTATCAAATTAGCTTCATTCTCATATTATTCTTTATTAAAGAAATAATCTAGTGCTCTTGCTAATGTATAACATTGTTATAATACTGCTGCCATCTAGTGCTCTTGCTAATGTATAACGTTGTTATAATACTGCTGCCATCTAGTGCTCTTGCTAATGTATAACATTATTATAAAACTGCTGCCATCTAGTGCTCTTGCTAATGTATAACATTGTTATAAATCTGCTGCCATCTAGTGCTCTTGCTAATGTATAACATTGTTATAAAACTGCTGCCATCTAGTGCTCTTGCTAATGTATAACATTATTATAAAGCTGCTGCCATCTAGTGCTCTTGCTAATGTATAACATTATTATAAAACTGCTGCCATCTAGTGCTCTTGCTAATGTATAACATTGTTATAAAACTGCTGCCATCTAGTGCTCTTGCTAATGCATAACATTGTTATAAAACTGCTGCCATCTAGTGCTCTTGCTAATGTATAACATTGTTATAAAACTGCTGCTGTTATATACCATTGCAGACATGTGCACACTCTTGAGCTCTTCTTATACTGAATTTTAATATTACTTAAACTGTAAATCTTGAACCCGCTGCCTTATAACCATTTGTGACCATTTTATTTATTGGGGACGCACCTAAAAGTTCAAACAAGGTCAAAAGAGTGTGTTTCATTGTGCTTGCACCTACATTATGGGACTTGGAAACTGCACTGCGCCTTTGCGAAAGTAAGTTCCATAAGATAGGAGCAAGTACTCTGAAATGCACTTTCGTTTAAGGGTCTCATAGGCAGAAACAATATTTTAAAGACTCAATGACCAATTTTGTTGCATATTTGGATTGTGATTGACCCCTTAGTTTGTTCACTGCATAACATAATGTTATTTGGTCAGTGGTGCTTAGAACTAACTGGTGTCATGAATAAGGTTAGAGTGAAGTAGAATAATTTAGTCTTTAACAAAAACACATTTTAACCCTTTTTAACACTCTCTCACCTCACAAGTTCTTAAGTTTGTGAATCTAAACATTTCCTCTTCTGTACAATATTTTAACTTTGATTGATATTTTGTTAGAGAAACATCAGTTTTTCCACAAATGGTTCATGGAGTATGGAAGGAAGAAACAAGAGAGTTGCAGGTAAGTAGAATATAGACGATAATAATAAAATGTTCTGTTATATGGTCAATGCTTTTTAGAACATAATATCTATCTCTCTCTCTATCTCTCGCTTTCTATCTCTATCTCTCCTGTCAGAAAAAAGGGTATGGTTGGGGTCCATTTGTGAAATGGACCCCAACTGCTGTGGTTGTACACTCAATGGGTCATAATTACACCTTAAGGAACTAATATGTACCATTTAGGGGTAAATAAGGTACAAATATGTTTCCAACTGTCAAAGGGTCCATGTTTGTACCATTTAATCCCTCCAAAAAGGTACAATCACTTGTGTTACCAAAAGAGTGAGGGGAATGGGTGGTTCAAGGCTGTCAAACCTGCAAGTCCATATAATTTGTTCCTAACCCCTTATGCCCTTAAGGATCAGCAACATACCCTGTACGTTGCTGCAGTCCTGGGCTTCTCTCTGCTGCGATCTCGCTCAGAATAGCAAGATTACGCTATTTCTGCATGCACAACTGTGGTGCCGATTGTTGGTGGGTGGGAGCGAAAGGAGGGAGGCGGGTGTGTGGCACATTGCTGGAGGAGGCGGGAGGAGGGCTGGACCGCTTGGCCACGCTACAAAAAAATATATGGCGTAATTGAGGGGGAAGGAGGGAGGTAGGGGCAATGAGGGGGATTCACAGTGGGATCCATTATCATAAAGGGATCTGGGAGGGTGGGAGGGTATTGAGGGGGGCAACTACACTACAGAAAAAATGGGGATTTTCAATTAATTAAAAAAAAAAAGCCTAATTTGCAGCAAACTTGGTACTGGCAGACAACTGCCAGTACCTAAGATGGTGTAAAATAGGTAGAGGGGGAGGGCTAGTGAGCTTTTTTTTTGGGGGGGGGATCAGGGAGCTTGGGGGATTAGGGGGGAACCTACACTGCAGCAAATATATTTAAAAAAAAAACATATATAAAAAATAAATAAAAAATAAGGCTTTTATTTTCATACTGGCAGACTTTTTGCCAGTACTTAAGATGGCGGTGACAATTGTAAGGTGGGGGAGGGAAGGGATCAGGGGGTGGGATATGTAAGGTGGGAGGCTGATCTCTACACTAAAGCTAAAATTAACCTTACAAGCTCTCAAATTAACCCCTTCACTGCTGGGCATAATACAAGTGTGGTGCGCAGCGGCATTTAGCGGCCTTCTAATTACCAAAAAGCAACGCCAAAGCCATATATGTCTGCTATTTATGAACAAAGGGGATCCCAGAGAAGCTTTTACAACCATTTGTGCCATAATTGCACAGCCTTTTTGTAAATAATTTCAGTGAGAAACCTAAAATTGTGAAAAAGTTAACGTTTATTTTTTATTTGATCGCATTTGGCGGTGAAATGGTGCCGTGAAATATACCAAAATGGGCCTAGATCAATACTTTGGGGTGTCTACTAAAAAAAATATATAGTTTTGATAGGTAAAAATAATAAAGGCTCTGTTTCTGTTTAAATGTAGTGATGGCAAAAATGCTAAAAATGCTCTGGTGTTTTAGGGAAGTTTTTGTCTGAAATGCCCTGTCCTTAAAGAGACATGAAACCAAAATTTTTTCTTTCATGATATAGAAAGAGCATGCAATTTTTTTTTTTTAAATATCTTTTTTATTGTTGTCCGGTAAGGCAATACACACATTCCAGTTATTACAGTTTGTGCGGTCATCATGTCAGGTGATACAATTTACAGTGCAGCTCATAAATTATACACAGGATAACACAAAGTAATGTCAAATTGTTGAGTGCAAAGTATTTTCTTCTTTTGTCTACACTTCTATCTTACTTGATATCTTTCTGGTCTGTGTGACTACACTTCCCCGACATAATCTTTTTCCATTATCTTTATCACAATTAAGACTAAACCTATATTTAACCAAATCTAACTAACAACATTAATAAACCTATAAATCCAGTGTTGTTACTCTTGAGGCCCAGCGGTGGTAAAAAAAAAAAAGAGGGGGGGGAGGGGAGGATGGGGGGAAAGGGGGAGAAAGGAGGGGGAGTCATTCCACTTACGGAGTAATTGTCGTTTAAAATAAATGTGCCCACTCCCCTCTCAGTTCCGCTTCAGTAAAAAGAACTGAGTCTTTAAATGGGGTCAGAATCAATCTTTGAATCTCCAATTCAAATTTAAGTATGAGTCTGCGCCATTTACGCAGGAATAAACCCAGTCTGTTCTGAACATCCAACCTAACATCCATTTGTTCCGTAAATATCTGTGTTCTAAGTAGGTTCCTAAAGCCCGCAAAGGAAGGGCTCTTCCTTATTGTCCAGTTTTTTAAGATACATTTTCTAGCTAACAATATTACTAGACTCAATACTGCGTCCTGTTGTCTGTGTTGTGTTTCCCAGTGTAAAAAGAAGATAGTTTCTGGACGGAGCGTGAGGTGTATCTGTAAGGACTTATTAATCCAATATTGTATTTTACTCCAGTATTGTCTGACTGCTGGACATTCCCACATATAATGTAAGAGAGTAGGGGCCTCTACTGCACATCTCACGCATTGATTAGGGCGCATAGGCACCCATTTGGCTATTGCTCTTGGTGGGAGATAGGCCCTATGGAGGAAACGTATCTGGGATTCCCTGTACATGGCGGACAACGTGGCTGATTTAGTTCTTTCGAGACCTCTTCTTATGTCCTCCCAAGTAATGCCCTCAATTCTCTCACGAGCCCACCCTGCTTGCCCTTGTGCTCTGTGCTCTTTGCTGTATGAGTGTCTGATAGATTTCCGATAAGGAGAACTTACCCATTTTGTACAATGTTTGTGTAATGCGGAAGGGTGAACCCTCCCAAAATTCAGGTGTGTTCCGAATTAGAGTATTAATATAGTGGCGTACCTGTAGGAAGGCAAAGAAGTGTGTTCTCGGTATCCCAAACTCTCTCTGTAAGGCACCAAAATTTTTTACCTCCTTTGTAAGCGGGGTTAATAATTGTTTGAGTGATTTCAGTCCTTTCTGCTCCCAGACCATAAAGGGCTGGGTTTCCGAACCTGACGGTAGTCCGGGTTTTTGACAATAGGCAGGTAGCTTGAAGCATGACAGGATTTCTTCAGAAACTTATGAGCCTGATGCCAAGCCTTTAATGGTTCGCTGAATAACATATTAAGGCCCAGAGCCCTCACAGATCTCATATTTGAGATATGTGGTAGGTATGCTAGGGAAACGTCCCCCAGAACCGCCTGCTCCAGAGAGGGTCGACAAAAGTGATGAGTTCCCACCTGCCAGTCCAGTACTAGGCGAATTGGGGCCGCCCAATTATACAGCCTGAAGTCTGGCAAAGCCAGACCCCCATTAAGAAAACCCATGCTCAATTTTTCCCTCGAGATTCGTGGCTTACCCCCCTTCCAAATGAAGCGGGTCGCCGCTGAGTTTAACATTTTGACATCTGCTTTGCTTAAGAGTAGAGGGAGCATAAGAAGCGGATAAAGAAGGCGGGGGAGTATCACCATTTTAAGGAGATTGATCCTACCTGAGAGTGACAAAGGAAGTGATCTCCAGCTATTCATCTGCACCTGCAGTTTTGCGCATACAGGTGTCAAATTATTAGCGTATAGCTTGTTTGGGTTTGCAGAAATCTTAATGCCAAGATATGTGATATAATATTTAGCCACCAAGAATGGGAATTCCCTGCTTGAGTCAACTTTTCTGAGAAGCCACAGGATCTCAGATTTATGCATATTGACTTTATAACCTGAGAACAGGCCAAAGTCTGTGAGAGTTTCTAGTATATGTGGTATATATGTATGGGGGTTTTGTACAAACAAGAGCATGTCATCCGCATATAGCGCCAGATGCTGTGGGTGTCCTGCCAAATCTATGCCAGGGAAGACCTGTTTTAACTTGATAGCCAGCGGTTCAAGGGCAATATGTAAATAGATGTTTGCCAAGAATATATTGTTGACTTGTATATTAGCAAAGGGGGCACGATACAAATTTTTGATAAAAGTTAGAAAGGGGCCAGAGAAGCGAGCCTTAGCCAAGGTGTAGAAAAGGTGGTCCCACTCCACTCGGTCTAAGGCCTTCTCTGCGTCAAGCGACAGCAGGAAGGCCTCCGTGTCATCTCTCACTACATCACCCTTCCTTTTGGTCCAAAAGTGTTGGATGACCTGTAGAACCCTACGGACATTGACCACTGACGATCTTGCATACATGAATCCCGTTTGATCCATGTGGATAATGTCAGGTTGTCTAAATTTAAGTCTTTCTGCCAATAGTTTAGTTAATATCTTGTAATCAGAGTTTAGTAAAGAGATTGGCCGGTAGGACTCTGGTAGAACGCTGTCCTTCCCCGGCTTGAGTATGAGAGTGATATATGCCGCAGAGAATTCCGGTACCGGTGCTTTCTCCCCCTCGAAGTAAGTAGTATATAAACTCGCCAATGTCGTGGAGACCTGATCCTTTAGGAGCCGATAGAATTCTATCGGCAATCCATCCGGGCCTGAGGCTTTGCCCAGCAACATGGACATTATCGTTCTCTGGATCTCCTCCTCCCCTATGGGGGCATTTAGTTTCTCCAGTTGAGAATCTGAGATCTGTGGAATGTTGATATTTTCCCAAAACGTATCTTTTAGCTCGGCGTTTGGGGAGCCCTCACTGGTATATAGAGTGGTATAATAAGACGCGAATGCTTCTGCTATTGAATCAGCGTCTCTCACTAATTTTCCCTGCCTTTTCAGGGCTGAGACATGTTTAGAGGACGTGTTCATATTCACTAACGCTGCCATGAGCTTCCCTGACTTATCCCCAAATCTATAATATTTACCCCTGTTTCGCAGGAGAGCCTGTGAGACCTGATTGGCCAGTAAGGCATCATATTCCTTCTTTGTGTCAATGTAATTGCGGTAATTGAGACTAGAGGGGGTCGCACAATAGGTGCAGTAAGTCTCCGCTAGGCGGTCTCTCAGTTTCCTAATTTTCTCAGTGGATTGCTTTTTCCTGCGCGCCAAATAGGCAACAATGTTGCCCGACAAGACAGCCTTAGCGGTTGCCCAGAATAGTTCCGGTGAGCTTATATGCTGGGCATTGTTCACCCAGTAGTCATCCCAACAATGAGTTAGGTGGCTCTGGAATTCCTGAGAATACAGTAAGTATTTTGAGAATTTAAGGGTTCGTCTATTGCTAACCGACGGATTCTTATCTATGAAAAGCGCTATGGGTGCATGGTCTGAGACCGCCACTTCCCCAATTTTGGTGTCTATGATATGTGTAATGAGAGAATTTGAGATTAGAAACATATCTATGCGGGACATAGAGGGTGATGCGCGTGATGCACAGGTATAGTCTTTCCCATCAGGGTTCAGTTGCCTCCATATGTCCACCATGCCCAGGGAGTTCCCAAGCAGCGCAAAAGTATCCTTTTCAAATTTTTCTGAGGTTTTAGCCGTCTTTCTAGGCTTCCCACTATGTGTCCCTCTTAACCTATCACAATGAGGATTAGGAGTGAGGTTAAAATCACCCCCCAGTATAATGTGTGTAGCCAGTTAGGGAGAGAGAACTGTTACAATGTTATTCCAGAACCCCCTATCGTTTAAGTTCGGGGGCGTAAATGTTGCACAGTGTATAGGTTTGCTCTGCAACACATATTTGCACTATTATATATCTGCCTTCCGGGTCTTTAAGTACCTCCCTGACCTCGTGTTCAAGTCTTTTACCTAGAAGTATTGCGACCCCCCTACTGGCAGAGCTATATGAGGCGTATTCAACCCTCCCCACCCAGTCAGATCTCAACTTCTCATGTTCTGCATCTAAAAGATGCGTCTCTTGAAGAAATGCGATCTCTGCTTTCTTTTTCCTAAGCTGTGTGAGTATTGTTTTTCTTTTTATTGGGGAGTGAAGGCCCCCAATGTTCCAGGAATAGATGTTAAATTTTAATTTTTAACTGGGTCCTGTATCTTGTTTTGGTATCTGGTATATGGATATGTGAATAATGTTCCAAGTGTGAGGGTGTGAAAGGGGAAGGATAGGAGGGAGAGGAAAGGGCAACAAGGAGAGAGAGAAAAAAAAAAAAAAAATCTCACCGCAGCAGTCAGACTCCCGGTTCAGTCCTCTACCACTATGCACCACCGCCCGGCCTCTACTAGCATAAATTAAAAGTAGTTCTAAAATGAAGAAACATAGAAGAATTGTTACCCTGACATATTTCGTGAACTGTTTAACATGCATATGGAGAAGCAGTAGAAGAACAATAAGAACTTTCATACAGGTTGTAATAGATTCCACAGATCGGACTATGTCCAAGTAAGTTATAACCTGTAAATAATGTATATGGACATATGTGTTCAAAAACCATGAAACATTTAACAGATGAGTTGCTTCGTTCCAATAACCAAGCGAGCATATTAAATCTCTCATCAGCACTGTACATTCTAACATAACCTGTGCTTGGGGTGTAATTAAGAAAAGTGGTTTATAAAGGCTTACCGCCCAACCGTATTCACACATAAATGATCTATCTCCTCTGCTTATGCGTTCTAAGTGCCCTAAACCTTGAAAGTAACCCATGGTAACATACAAACATATAAAACTCAAACTTAAACTTAACTTCAAAGCTCTGGGTCTGCGTGTAGCCGCAGACCCATTGTCAATTATTTCAGTGGCCATCAGGACAGACTGTTTGATTTTAAACCTAGAGCGAGTCCCTATTTAAAGGAACAGTCTAGGCCAAAATAAACTTCATGATTCAGATAGAGCATGTAATTTTAAACAATTTTCCAATTTACTTTTATCACCAATTTTGCTTTGTTCTCTTGGTATTCTTAGTTGAAAGCTTAACCTAGGAGGTTCATATGCTAATTTCTTAGACCTTGAAGCCCACCTCTTTCAGATTGCATTTTAACAGTTTTTCACCACTAGAGGGTGTTAGTTCACGTATTTCATATAGATAACACTGTGCTCGTGCACGAGAAGTTATCTGGGAGCAGGCACTAATTGGCTAGACTGCAAGTCTGTCAAAAGAACTGAAAAATAGGGGTGGTTTGCAGAGGCTTAGATACAAGATAATCACAGAGGTTAAAAGTATATTATTATAACTGTGTTGGTTATGCAAAACTGGGAAATGGGTAATAAAGGGATTATCTATCTTTTAAAACAATAAGAATTCTGGTGTAGACTGTCCCTTTAAGGAAGGTGTCTCAGACTCTTATTCCGCTACAGTTCTCAACCCTCCTCCCCTCTTGGGTGATTCTGGCGTGGGCTGCGTGGGGGGACCCCCCCACCTTCTAGGAAGTTTTGGGCTGCAGTTGGATTGTCAAAAAATTTTGGGCCTCTGGGGGTCATAATTTTAAGCCTAGCTGGGTATAGCAGGAAGGCTTGTCTACCCTCCCTATGAAGTTGTGAGCAGATTGGTGAAAATTCCCTTCGGCGTTTCATAAGATCCACCGAGAAATCTTGAAACAGGCGCAAGCGTGCATTTTCATACATCACATTGTCCATTTTTCTGTAAGCTCTTAATAATGCCGTTTTGGTCTGGAAATGTAGAAACTTGATCATGATTGGCCGGGGTTGGGGTAAGTTATCTAAGCCAGCCCTTTCAGGACCTACTCTATGAGCACGTTCCACCCCACCCTCAAGATCCTGTGTAGGGATCTTCAATAATGTGGGAAGTATATTTTCAACAAAGTGGATGATGTCTGCTGGTTTTACTGATTCAGGGAGACCCAAGAGGCGCACATTATTGCGTCTTGACCTATTTTCCAGGTCATCTATTTTTAATTGCAGGGGCATGGCTTGTCTTTCTAAGGATTCAATTTTATTTGAGTTAGACACATTAGAATCTTCCAAGTCAGAGATTCTATTCTCAGCTTCTGCTACACGTGTGTAGAACTGTTTAACATCGTCTGTGAGAGTATCAACCCCCCTCTGCAGATTGTCAATTTTGGGCATAAATAGTAAAGATATCTGCTTAACAATGGGGTGTGTGTCAATTGAAACGTTATCTGGGCAGTTTTCTGTGCTAGCTCCCACGTTGGAGGAGTCAGCTCCAGATTTATTTCTGCCAGAGCTAGTTTTGCTGCGACTTGCCATGGGGGTATTCGTTAAGTATTTCTCCATATACCTTTACAAGTGACAAAACAGTTAACATATGCAGATGTTGTTCTAACAATAGGCTACTAAGACCACTTTCAACCAATATATGACACAATGTATGTGAGTGACTTAACCAATAATAGCAATGTCCTATCAGTGAGGGAAACCATGTGTTAATGGGAGAAAGACATGGGTTAGTACAGATAAACAACACAATAATGGTTATACAGTTTATACAACTCTTCCCCCTCTAGAGTAAATGGGGGGCAACACAAGCCTGTCAGCACAGCGTCCTTCATATGCCCCTTCAGGAGGGTGGAGGCCCTGTGTTTGGTTGTATATGGGCTGAGGGTAGCAGTGTTGTCCGGTAGTACAGTCTTTCAGTTTACTACGGCTTGGCTGCAAGAGATGAGGAGAACAGGTTGATTGGACTGAGTGTGGTACCTAAAAAGTTGCACTGCAATTTGCCCACAAGTTCTGTCTATGTAAAGGTGTTGCAAGGATCAAGGTTCCTGCTTTTAGTAATGTCCCCTGGGGTGCGTTGTGCCTCCAGTACTGCCAGTTCTTTGAGACAGGGACAAGACTCACTCATATGGTGGCAGGGTTAGCGTCCGCCATTAAAGGTGTGGTAAATGCGGCCTGCAGTAGGAATTACACAGTTTCACTACCAGGAGTGAGAAGGGGTGGTCAGGTGGGCTGAATGGTATAGCCAAAAGATAGACTGAAATTTGTTCCCAGGTTCTTTTTATGCAAAGCCTTGCAAGGTCCAAACTACCTGACCCTGGTAACCTCCTTTGGGGAATGCTGTCGCTGTTGGCTGTTACTTTAGGTAAAATCAGGCCTCTCTCATGCAATGCTAGGCCCAATGTCTGCAGCGATAAGGCCGGTTTCCCCAGTCCCATAAATAAATTGTTGGCGTAGCAGTGTGTAAATGTCCCCAGGAGCAGAGATGTTAGCTGTGGTAGAGGTTTCCCAAGCAGTGTGTGAGTGCAAAGCTTTACTTTACCCAGTGTGCGCTCCGGAACCCGCTTCAGCCGCCAGAGTGAAGAGCCTCTCCTTCAAGATGGCGCCTGTTCTCGCGCCAATCGGAGCTCCCTCCGTATCTTGCGCCCCAGTGGGATCAGTCTGGACGGATCGGCCGATGCCGTGTCTGGTGTCCAGCAGGTCCACCTCGGAATTGGGTAGTCAGCGAACTGGGTGAGTGTTCCCGTAGCGGTGTAGAGGTAGGAGAGGGTCGTAGTCCACGTGGGGTTGCGGCAGGGCTTTCCTCTCGGCAGGTGTCTCCCCGATGGGGTCAGTCTCCCTCTGAGCAATACCACTGATCCGAGCTGGTAAGCAAATCCTGTTGCTGCCTCCGGTGTAGTGGGTTTTTAGTGCGCCACTTCAGCGCTTCTTGTAAGACTGTGACTTCGGTGGTGGAGCGGTGTGCGGCTCCTGAACTAAATGCGGAGGGGGGTCTCTCCCACTTCTCCTCCGCTCCGGGCAGCAAACTTCTGCCTATTGTTTATTAGTGACCACAGGGGTTATAACAGCAAGGCAAGAGGCAGCCCAAAATAGGTTTTAAAGTTAGTTTCTGTGCTGCTGTATGCGGAGCTCCTCTCGCCTGCTGCTTCTCCCTTGGCCCTCCCACCGGAAGTCGTTCAAGAGCATGCAATTTTAAACAACTTTCTAATTAACTTCTATTGTCTAATTTGCTTCATTCTCTTGATATCCTTTGCTGAAAAGCAAGTCAATTGGAATGTTGTTTAAAATTGTATTCTCTATCTGAATCCTGAAAGAACATTTTTGGGTTTAATGTCCCTATAAGGGGCTATACATTGTGTAAGACAGCGCCATCTATTGGTTGAAAGTTCCTTGCCATTGAGTAGCACAGCGCCAACGATTGATAAAGGCTGTGACACACTGCAAGCGATGCTGCGCGAGGCGAAGCAGCTGCTTCGCTCCGCGGCGCATCGCTTCTGAAGTTCAAATATTTCATCTCTGAGCGCTTAGCTATGCGACCTGACGCAGCAGAGTGCTCAGAGATGAAAAGGCAGGACACACTGAGCGCGCACAGCTGCATCTACACGCTGCGCACCGCTCCGCTTGCAGTGTGTCACAGCCTTAACTTTATGTTTAATGCTAGTCACATACTTACTTAACTTACTGAGCAAGAGCACAGCAGGTGAATGTATATTTGAATGTTATTTAATACATTTGATGGAACAGCCTTTAAGCATTTTTAAAGGGACAGCCAACACCAGAATTATTGTTGTTTAAAAAGATAGATAATCCCTTAATTACCAATTCCCCAGTTTTGCATAACCAACACTGTTATAGAAATACACGTTTTACCTTTGGGATTACCTTGTATCTAAGCCCCAGCAGACTGCTCCCTTATTTCAGTTCTTTTCACAGACTTGCAGTTTAGAGCTGAATTCAGAGCTGTCTCCATGGTAAATTCACGTGCATGAACTCAATGCTATCTATATGAAACACATGAACTAATGCCCTCTAGTGGTGAAAAACTATCAAAATGCATTTTCATTAGAGGCGGCCTTCAAGGTCTAAGAAATTAGCATATGAACCTCCTAGGTTTAGCTTTCAACTAAGAATACCAAGAGAACAAAGCAAAATTGGTGATAAAAGTAAAGGGGGAAGTTGTTTACAATTACATGCCCTATCCGAATCATGAAAGTTTTTTTTGGACTTGACTGATCCCTTTAATATAATTTGAGTCCAAATTTGTCACTGGGGCATTACCCTTAAAAGGCCAAATTGACACCATTTTTTAAGGTAACATTAAGGTACCAAAGCACTGAGGTTCAATTTAGTCACCAAATGTATATATTTGCTTTTGAATGGTACAATTTGCAAAGGTAACAATATTTTTCTGACAGAGAAACTTCTCTATCTATCTATCTATCTATCTATCTATCTATCTATCTATCTATCTATCTATCTGTAGCTATCTCTCTCTCTATCTACATCTCTCTATCTATCATCTATTTATCTATCTATCTATTATATATCTATCTATATCTATTTATCTATCTATCTATCTATCTATCTATCTATCTATCTATCTATCTATCTATCTATCAATCAATATATCTCTATCTATCTATCTATCTATCTATCATCTATTTATCATCTATCTATTTATTTATCTATCTATCTATCTATCTATCTGTATCTCTACATCTATCTATCTATCTATCTATCTATCATCTATTATCTGTCTATCTATCATCTATCTATATCTCCCTTTCAATCTATCTATCAATCTATCTATCTATCTATCATATATCTATCTTTCCATCTGTCATCTATCTATCAATATATCTATATCTCTATCTGTATCTATTTATAATCTATCTATCATTAATCTATTAATTAATCTATTATCTATCTATCTATCTATCTATCTATCTATCTATCTATCTATCTATCTATCTATCTATCTATCTATCTATCTATCTCTGTTTATCTATCATCTATCTATCTATCATCTATCTATCTACCTATCTATCTATCTATCTATCTATCTATCTATCTATCTATCATCTATCTATTTATCTAATCTCTCTATCAATCTATCTATCTATCTATCTATCTATCTATCTATCCATCTATCTATCAGTATATATATATCTCTATATATCTCTATCTATCTATCTATCTATCTATCTATCTATCTATCTATCTATCTATCTATCTGTCTATCATCTATCTATTATCTATATATTTAGCTATCTAACATCTATCTATCTATCTATCTATCTATCTATCTATCTATCTATCTATCTATCAATCATGTATCTATGTATCATCTATCTATCTATCTATCTATCTATCTATCTATCTATCTTTATCTCTATATCTGTCATCTATTATCTATCTATCTATCTATCTATCTATCTATCTATCTATCTATCTATCTATCTATCTATCGATCTGTATCTGTCTATCTATCATCTATCTACCTATCTCTATATCTATCTATCATCTATTATGTATCTATCTATCTATCTTTCAATATATCCATCGATCTATCATCTATATATCTATCTATCTATCTATCTATATGGCATCAAATAATGGAAATCCAGCGAACCATCTTGAAAGCATAAACTCATTTATTGGACATCAGGTATAAAATCAACACATCGACATAAAAAAGATAAAAATAGCTAGTGCCATCAGATCAAGCCATAGCCGGTCTTACGCGTTTCGGCTAGAAATGCCTTAATCATAGACCATATATCTATATATCTATCAATATATCTATATCTCTATCTATGTGTATCTATCTATCTATCATCTATCTATCTATAATCTATCTATTATCTATATATTTATCTATCTATTTCTATATCTATTATCTATCTATCTATCATATATCTATATAATCTCTCTTTCTATCTATCTATCTATCTCTATCCATCTATCTATCATATATCAATATATCTATATCTCTATCTATCTGTATCTATCTATCATCTATCTATTATCTATATATTTATCTATCTATCATCTATCTATCAATCATTTATCTATGTATCATCTATCTATCTAAATATCTATCTAAATATCTATCTATCTGTCTGTCTATCTATCAATCAATATATCTATATCTCTATATATCTGTATCTATCTATTATCTATATATTTATCTATCTATCTATCTGAATCATCATAGAAAAAGTTTGTGTTTCACGTTTCTTTAAATTTTCACAACCTTTATAATAAATCAGTAGCTTTTGTCATATATCTTGTTTCTTTTGATAAAATTCTTGTGTTAATAGAAACATAATACAATCTATTTTCAGTTCGTACGCCACCTTGTTATTTCCCTTTCATCGCTAATGGAATCACATACACGGCGTGCACATTGGCTGGACAAGCGAGGTCCTATTGGTGCTCACTCACAGACAATTATGACCGAGATGGTCAGTGGGCTTGGTGTAATGGACCAGGTAATGTATTTTTGACTTTGTGACTTGCAGACATTGGTAATGAAAACATCTGTTTTTATCCATCTCAAAAAGCGACTGGAAACCCCCACATTTTCTTTCATGGTTTGGGTAGAGCACACCATTTAAAACAACTTTTTAATTTACTTCTTTTATCAAATATTCTTCATTAATTCTTTGTTGTATGAACAGCATTGCACTACTCGCAGCTAGCTGAACACACCTACGGCTAGATTTAGAGTTCTGCGGCCAAAGGGGTGCGTTAGCTACGCGTGCTTTTTTTCTCCCGCACCTTTTAAATACCGCTGGTATTTAGAGTTCACAGAAGGGCTGCGTTAGGCTCCAAAAAGGGAGCGTAGAGCATATTTACCGCCACTGAAACTCTCGATACCAGCGGTGCTTACGGACGCGTCCAGCTTCAAAAACGTGCTTGTGCACGATTCCCCCATAGGAAACAATGGGGCTGTTTGAGCTGAAAAAAAACCTAACACCTGCAAAAAAGCAGCATAAGCAGCGTTTAGCTCCTAACGCAGCTACATTGTTTCCTATGGGGAAACAGTTTCTAAGTCTGCACCTAACACCCTAACATGAACCCCGACTCTAAAGACCCCTAGCCTTACACTTATTAACCCCTAATCTGCCGCCCCCGCTATCGCTGACCACTGCATATTATTGTTAACCCCTAATCTGCCGCTCCGTACACCGCCGCAACCTAAATTATCCCTATGTATCCCTAATCTGCTGCCCTAACATCGCCGACCACAATGTTATATTTATTAACCCCTAATCTGCCGCCCCCGCTATCGCTGACACCTGCATATTATTATTAACCCCTAATCTGCCGACCGGATCTCACCGCTACTATAATAAATGTATTAACCCCTAAAGCTAAGTCTAACCCTAACACTAACACCCCCCTATAAGTTAAATATAATTTAAATCTAACAAAATAAATTAACTCTTATTAAATAAATTATTCCTATTTAAAGCTAAATACTTACCTGTAAAATAAATCCTAATATAGCTACAATATAACAAATAATTATATTGTAGCTATTTTAGGATTTATATTTATTTTACAGACAACATTGTATTTATTTTAACCAGGTACAATAGCTATTAAATAGTTAATAACTATTTAATAGCTACCTAGTTAAAATAATTAAAAAATTACCTGTAAAATAAATCCTAACCTAAGTTACAATTAAACCTAACACTACACTATCAATAAATAAATTAAATAAAATACCTACAATTATCTACAATTAAACCTAACACTACACTATCAATAAATTAATTAAATACAATACCTACAAATAAATACATTTAAATAAACTAACTAAAGTACAAAAAATAAAAAAGAACTAAGTTACAAAAAATAGAAAAATATTACAACAATTTTAAACTAATTACACCTACTCTAAGCCCCCTAATAAAATAACAAAGCCCCCCAAAATAAAAAAATGCCCTACCCTATTCTAAATTAAAAAAGTTCAAAGCTCTTTTACCTTACCAGCCCTGAAAAGGGCCATTTGCGGGGCATGCCCCAAATAATTCAGCTCTTTTGCCTGTAAAAAAAAACATACAATACCCCCCCCCCAACATTACAACCCACCACCCACATACCCCTAATCTAACCCAAACCCCCTTTAAATAAACCTAACACTAAGCCCCTGAAGATCTTCCAACCTTATCTTCACCATGCCAGGTTCACCGATCCGTCCACCGAAGTCTTGATCCAAGCCTCCGAAATCTTGATCCAAGCCCAAGTGGGGGCTGAAGAGTGACATCCATCCTCCGGCTGAAGTCTTGATCCAAGCGGGCAGAAGAGGACATCCGGACCGGCAAACATCTTCATCCAAGCCGCATCTTCTATGTTCTTCAATCCGATGACGACCGGCTGATCTTCAAGACCTCCAGCGCGGATCCATCCATCTTCACCGACGACTTCCCGACAAATGACGGTTCCTTTAAGGGACGTCATCCAAGATGGCGTCCCTTGAATTCCGATTGGCTGATAGGATTCCATCAGCCAATCGGAATTAAGGTAGGAAAATTCGGATTGGCTGATGGAATCAGCCAATCAGAATCAAGTTCATTCCGATTGGCTGATCCGATCAGCCAATCAGATTGAGCTCGCATTCTATTGGCTGATCGGAACAGCCAATAGAATGCAAGCTCAATCTGATTGGCTGATCGGATCAGCCAATCGGATTGAACTTGATTCTGATTGGCTGATTCCATCAGCCAATCAGAATTTTCCTACCTTAATTCCGATTGGCTGATGGAATCCTATCAGCCAATCGGAATTCGAGGGACGCCATCTTGGATGATGTCCCTTAAAGGAACCGTCATTCGTCGGGAAGTTGTCGGTGAAGATGGATGTTCCGCGTCGGCGGGATGAACATGGATCCGGAAGAAAGAAGATTGAAGATGCCGTTGATAGAAGACTTCAGTCGGATCATGGACCTCTTCAGCTCCCGCTTGGATGAAGACTTCAGCCGGATCATGGACATCTTCAGCCCCCCGCTTGGGCTTGGATCAAGACATCGGAGCCAGGACGGATCGGTGTGATACCCGGCGAGGTGAAGATAAGGTAGGAAGATCTTCAGGGGCTTAGTGTTAGGTTTATTTAAGGGGGGTTTGGGTTAGATTAGGGGTATGTGGGTGGTGGGTTGTAATGTTGGTGGGGGGGTATTGTATGTGTTTTTTTTACAGGCAAAAGAGCTGAATTCTTTGGGGCATGGCCCGCAAAGGGCCCTTTTCAGGGCTGGTAAGGTAAAAGAGCTTTGAACTTTTTAAATTTAGAATAGGGTAGGGCATTTTTTTATTTTGGGGGGCTTTGTTATTTTATTAGGGGGCTTAGAGTAGGTGTAATTAGTTTAAAATTGTTGTAATATTTTTCTAATGTTTGTAAATATTTTTTTATTTTTTGTAACTTAGTTCTTTTTTATTTTTTTGTACTTTAGTTAGTTTATTTAATTGTATTTATTTGTAGGTATTGTATTTAATTAATTTATTGATAGTGTAGTGTTAGGTTTAATTGTAGGTAATTGTAGGTAGTTTAATTTATTTAATGATAGTGTAGTGTTAGGTTTAATTGTAACTTAGGTTAGGATTTATTTTACAGGTAATTTTGTAATTATTTTAACTAGGTAACTATTAAATAGTTATAGACTATTTAATAGCTATTGTACCTGGTTAATATAATTACAAAGTTGCCTGTAAAATAAATATTAATCCTAAAATAGCTACAATATAATTATAATTTATATTGTAGCTATATTAGGCTTTATTTTACAGGTAAGTATTTAGCTTTAAATAGGAATAAGTTATTTAATAGGAGTTAATTTATTTCGTTAGATTTAAATAATATTTAACTTAGGGGGGTGTTAGTGTTAGGGTTAGACTTAGCTTTAGGGGTTAATACATTTATTATAGTAGCGGTGAGATCCGGTCGGCAGATTAGGGGTTAATAATTGTAGGTAGGTGGAGGCGACGTTGGGGGCGGCAGATTAGGGGTTAATAAATATAATATAGGGGTCAGCGGTGTTAGGGGCAGCAGATTAGGGGTACATAGGGATAATGTAGGTTGCGTCGGTGTACGGAGCGGCAGATTAGGGGTTAATAATAATATGCAGGTGTCAGCGATAGCGGGGGCGGCAGATTAGGAGTTAATAAATATAACATAGTGGTCGGCTATGTTAGGGGCAGCAGATTAGGGGTACATAGGGATAACGTAGCTGGCAGCGATGTACGGAGCGGCAGATTAGGGGTTAAAATTTTTTAATAGAGTGGCAGCGATGTGGGGGGACCTCGGTTTAGGGGTGTATAGGTAGTTTATGGGTGTTAGTGTACTTTAGAGCACAGTAGTTAAGAGCTTTATGAACCGGCGTTAGCCCAGAAAGCTCTTAACTACTGACTTTTTTCTGCGGCTGGAGTTTTGTCGTTAGATTTCTAACGCTCACTTCAGCCAAGACTCTAAATACCGGTGTTAGAAAGATCCCATTGAAAAGATAGGATGCGCAAATGGCGTAGGGGGATCTGCGGTATGGAAAAGTCGCGGCTGCAAAGTGAGCGTTAGACCCTTTCCTGACTGACTCCAAATACCAGCGGGCGGTAAAAACCAGCGTTAGGAGCCCTTAATGCTGGTTTTGACGGCTACCGCCCAACTCTAAATCTAGGCCTATGTTAGCCATCACAAGAGACAAATGTGTGCAGAAGCCAATCAGCAGCTAGCTCCCACTAGGATATGTGCATATTCTTTTTCAACAAAGGATGCCAAGGGAATGAAGCACATTTAAAAATAAAAAGTGAAATTAAAAGTATCTTAAAATGACATGTTCTATCTGAATCATTCAAGTTTAATTTTGACTTTCCTATCTCTTTAAACATTTGGCCTTGATACAATAGCGCTAAAAGCTGTATAAATTTAATTTAAACAGGTACAGCAGTATCAGGTTCTACTAATGGCCAATAGTGGATAGGCACTTCCTGCTAATGCTGATTGGCTAAAGGAAGGAAGTATCTATTGCCCGCTGACCAATAGCAACAATGAGCATTAAAGTCAGTACCTATCAGTTAATGTGTATGACTAGCAAGGCCAGCTCAACCATGGAACCAAGTGGGGCCAATGGATCCAGGCAGCACTTGACAAGGGGCAGCACTTCACTTGGGGCAGTTGCAGCTCTTGCCTATGTCCCTTCCCCCTTATTGCACAATTGTACATAAGCATTGGTTGCATGCAGGTAGGCAGGCTTAGTATGGTCAGCGGCCAGGCTGGTAGGTTAAAATGCCAATCAGTAATGTTACTACTGGGGGTGTCATTGCATTATCTGACCCAGGAAGCACAATATCTAACTACTAGGGAGTGTACAGATGCTGCTACTTTATTAGTTGTAATGTAAATAGCTTTTTACTTTTCTTTTTCATGCAAAAAAAAAGTGTATATGTTTAAATGGTGCTCTTTGATATGAACATTTTGGAGTACAATGCCCCTTTAAGGACACACATTTATATCACAACCTTAATTCTTGTTTTTTTAATGTTTTGTTTTACTCTGAATTATAATAATTCACAATGAATAATTCATGACAGATACAATGTTAAACTGCATTTTCAGCATATTTTAATAGCTCGCAAACTTTCCTGGAGGCTTTACGGGACAGGGATGCTTGGGAACTTGTGGGTTGCGCCACTGTTTAAGGAGTGGATCACTGTTGGATCATGGCTGGGGCAGGACTTGACATGTCCTGGGTGTAGATAGGGCAGTCCCTGAAAACTATGACATTTGCTCTGGCCAGGCAGGTCCCATCTGCTCAGATACACCCAGTATCCCACTTATTATCTGTCTGTGACAAAGCCCCGCACAAAAATGGCTATGAGTCCTCCCCAACCTTTTGATCCCCCAATAGCCAGCCACAGTTGCTAGGAGGTATGCCCTAACGAAATGCTGGAAATTATAGGTGAAGAAATATGGAATACAATTTAAACATGATATAGCCTTTGCAACAAAGCCCCTCGGTACCCTCATGAATCTAGACCAGGGGTTATCAACCTTGTCTCTCCAGAGGTTTTGATGCTCAGCCATCTTAAAGTGTATGAGCATCATGGGAAATGTATTTCCAAAACCTCTGGAGAGCCAAGGTTGATAATCCCTGGCCTAGATTCATGAGGGTACTGAGGGGTTTTGTTGCAAAGGCTATATCATGTTTAAAATGTATTCAACCCTGATCTAGGCTAATGTACACACAGTTATCCTTGATAGTCCAAGTGCCATTAGAAATAATATTAGTAGTAATGCATTGATGTGATTTGAACTGTTAGTCTCTTATGGTTGCACCATGCCAAAAAAAAACACAATAAAAAATTTGAATAATTAAAATGTTAAATAATAATAGTTACTAATGTATATATATGTTTTGCAGGGACCAACAGCAATTATGTTTGCTATTTTCCTTTCCTGTACTTAAATGCTCTGTACTATACATGTGCAACGGATCTCAAGGGAATGAAGTTTTGCGGACTTACAGACAATTTCGACAAGGATGCAAAAGGAATCTACTGTTTAGTGGTTGGTAAGGTGTATACGCTTCAACACAAGCAAAATCAAAACAAGTTGTTTACAGAAATGAGGGTCTGTTTTATGTTTTATCAAAATCATAAGCAATAGTGCTGTTAAAGTGCTGATCAATAACAAATCATAAGAAATAATGCAGTAAAAATGCTGATTATTACAAATCATAAGTAATAGTGCTGTAAAAGTGTGGATTAATTAAAAATCATAAGCAATAGTGCTGTAAACGTGCTGATTATCACCAATCATAAGTAATAATGCTGCAAAAGTGCTGATTATTACAAATCATAAGTAATAATGCTGTAAAAGTGCTGATTAATACAAATAATAAGTAATAGTGCTGTAAAAGTACTGATTAATACAAATCAAAAGTAATAATGCTGTAAAAGTGCTGTTTAATACAAATCATAAGTAATAGTGCTGTAAAAGTGCTGATTATTACACATCATAAATAATAATGCTAGAAAATGCTGATTATTACAAACCATAAGTAATAATGCTGTAAACGTGCAGATTAATAAAAATCATAAGCAATAGTGCTGTAAAAGTGCTGATTAATCAAAATCATAACTAATAGTGCTGTGAAAGTGCTGATTAATACAAATCATAAGTAATATTGCTGTAAAAGTGCTGAATTATACAAATAATAAGTAATAATGCTGTAAAAGTGCTGATTAATACAAATCAATTAATAGTGCTGTAAAAGTGCTGATCAATAACAAATCATAAGTCCTATGGGGAAACACTTCCTAAGTCTGCAC
Organism: Bombina bombina; assembly: GCF_027579735.1. Taxonomy (NCBI): domain Eukaryota; kingdom Metazoa; phylum Chordata; class Amphibia; order Anura; family Bombinatoridae; genus Bombina; species Bombina bombina. Next base: position 48,868,168 of record NC_069502.1, on the reverse strand, counting down.
CTAACACCCTAACATGTACCCCGAGTCTAAACACCCCTAACCTTACACTTATTAGCCCCTAATCTGCCGACCCCGCTATCGCTGACCCCTGCATATTATTTTTAACCCCTAATCTGCTGCTTCGTACACTGCAGCAACCTACGTTATCCCTATGTACCCCTAATCTGCTGCCCCTAACACCGCCGACCCCTATATTATATTTATTAACCCCTAATCTGCCGCCCCCATCGTCGCCGCCACCTACCTACAATTATTAACCCCTAATCTGCCGACCGGACCTCACCGCTACTCTAATAAATGTATTAACCCCTAAAGTTAAGTCTAACCCTAACACTAACACCCCCCTAAGTTAAATATCATTTTATTCTAACGAAATAAAATAATTCTTATTAAATAAATTAATCCTATTTAAAGCTAAATACTTACCTGTAAAATAAACCCTAAAATAGCTACAATCTAAATAATAATTATATTGTAGCTATTTTAGGATTAATATTTATTTTACAGGCAACTTTGTATTTATTTTAACCAGGTACAATAGCTATTAAATAGTTAATAACTATTTAATAGTTACCTAGTTAAAATAATTACAAAATTACCTGTAAAATAAATCCTAACCTAAGTTACAATTAAACCTAACAATACACTATCAATAAATTAATTAAATAAACTATCTAAAATTATCTACAATTAAATCAATTAAACTAAATTACAAAAAAAAAAACTAACGCTAAATTACAAAAAAAACAAACACTAAATTACAAAAACAAACAAACACTAAATTACAAAAAATAAAAAAAGATTACAAGAATTTTAAACTAAGTACACCTACTCTAAGCCCCCTAAAAAAATAACAAAGCCCCCCAAAATAAAAAAATGCCCTACCCTATTCTAAAATAAAAATTTAACAGCTCTTTTACCTTCCCAGCCCTTAAAAGGGCCTTTTGCGGGGCATGCCCCAAAGAAAACAGCTCTTTTGCCTGTAAAAAACATAAAATACCCCCCCCCCAACATTACAACCCACCACCCACATACCCCTAATCTAACCCAAACCCCCCTTAAAAAACCTAACACTAAGCCCCTGAAGATCTTCCTACCTTATCTTCACCATGCCGGGTATCACCGATTCGTCCAGAAGAGGGTCCGAAGGCTTCATCCTATCCGGCAAGAAGAGGTCCAGAAGAGGGTCCGAAGTCTTCATCCTATCCGGCAAGAAGAGGGCATCCGGACTGGTAGACATCTTCATCCAGGCGGCATCTTCTATCTTCTTCCATCCGGCGCGGAGCGGGACCATCTTGAAGCAGCCCACGCAGATCCATCCTCTTCTAACGACGTCCTAAGTCCGAATGAAGGTTCCTTTAAATGACGTCATCCAAGATGGCGTCCCTCGAATTCCGCTCACTTCAGCCAAGACTCTAAATATCGGCGTTAGAAAGATCTGTGGTATAGAAAAGTCGTGGCTGGAAAGTGAGCGTTAGACCCTTACCTACAAGACTCTAAATACCAGCAGTAGGCTAACGCAGAACTCTAAATCTAGGCGTATTTAACTTAACATAACTAATATACTGGCAATTTCCGAAACAAAATTATCTAAAAACCACTGCCGCCGCCGCCGCCACCTACTTTGCCATCACTAAATAAAGCTATTAACCCCTAAACCGACATCCTCCCACATCACCAACACTAACTAAACCTATTAATCCCTAAACCGCCGTTCCCAAATATCACTGACACCCCCTAAACCGCAGCCCCCCCACATTGCAGACACTAACTAAAACACTAAATAAACCTATTTACCACTAAACCACCTTTCCCAAACATCGCCAACACTAACTAAACCTATTAAACACAGCTTAAACTAATGAAACTTAACATTATTAAAAAAAAACAAAAAAACTAAGATTACTAAAAAATTAAAACTACAATTACAAATAATAATAAACACTAAAATTACAAAAAATAAAAAATCTACTAAACTACCAAAAATTAACAAAATTATCCAAAAAAATTAAAATTATTCCTATTCTAATACCCCGTTTTAAAAAAAAATAACCTTAAAATAAAAAAAACCCTAATCTATAATAAACTACCAAGGGCCCTTAAAAGGACCTTTTGTAGGGCATTGCCCTAAAATTAACAGCTCTTTTGCAAAAAAACAAACACCCCCTAACATTACAACCCCCCACCCCCCAAATGACACAAAATAAAATTAAACCTAATCTACCCACCCCCCGAAAAGGGTATTTGTATGGGCATTACCCTTAAAAGGGCATTCAGCTCTTTTTCGGCTCATTAAAAATAAAAAATGCCTAATCTTAAAAAAAAAAAAAAAAAAAAATCCCATTACAAAAAAATAATGATCAAAATTATCCAAAATAATAAAAATCATTCCTATTCTAATACCCCATTTAAAAAAAAAATCACAAAATAAAAAAATATAATCTATAATAAACTACCAATAGCTATTAAAAGTTATCAGCTCTTTTGCTAAAAAATTACAACAAACACCCCCTAACATTACAACCCCTCCAATTAAAAAACCTAACTAAAAAAAAACAAATCTGAAAAGGGCATTTGTATGGGCATTGCCCTTAAAAGGGCATTGAGCTCTTTTACCTCCCTTAAAAGGGCATTCGGCTCTTTTTTTGGTCCATTAAAATAAAAAAGCCCTAATCTAAAAATAAAAACAACCCCAAAAAAAACAAAAAACTAACCCCATAATCAGTTGCTGAAGTACGACGAAAGATCTTCCTCCCAGCGGCGAAGCATCTTCATCCAGATGGCTCCATCTTCATCCATCGTGGGACCGGCATCTTCTTCATCCCTGCGGAGGTGGAGCGGTAGATGCGCGGAGGCAGAGGTCCAGACAGAGGTCTATAGGTCCTCTTCATGCGGTTGTCCGCCGCACACTGAGGATTCAGGGCAAGGTACCCCTTTAATATTAGGGTACCACTGCATTCCTATTGGCTGAAAAATTAAAACCAGCCAATAGAAATTAGAGCTGCTTAAATCCTATTGGCTGATTTGAACACCCAATATGATTGAAGCAACTCTCATTCCTATTGGCTGATTCAAATTTAAATGCCCTTTAGTAATGTGAGGTTTTATTTTTATTTCACAGGTAAGTTTGTATTTATTTTAACTAGGTAGTTAGTAAATAGTTATATTGTAGCTAGCTTAGGTTTTATTTTTATTTCACAGGTAAGTTTGTATTTATTTCTCCTGTTAAGTGTAGTCAGTCCACGGGTCATCCATTACTTATGGGATATTAACTCCTCCCTAACAGGAAGTGCAAGAGGATCACCCAAGCAGAGCTGCTATATAGCTCCTCCCCTCTACGTCATACCCAGTCATTCTCTTGCACCTAACTAATAGATAGGATGTGTGAGAGGAGTGTGGTTATTAAATTTAGTTTTTTATTTCTTCAATCAAAAGTTTGTTGTTTTAAACGGCACCGGAGTGTGTTGTTTTTTCTCAGGCAGTTTTAGAAGAAGAATCTACCTGAGTTTGTATATGATCTTAGCGGACGTAACTAAGATCCATTTGCTGTTCTCGGCCATTCTGGGGATTGAGGTAACTTCAGAACAGGGGACAGCGGGCAGGGTTCACCTGCAAAGAGGTATGTTGCAGTATATTATTTTCTAAGGAATGGAATTGACTGAGAAAATACTGCTAATACCGTTATAATGTAAGTACAGCCTTAAATGCAGTAGTAGCAACTGGTATCAGGCTGTTATGTATGTATGTTGGCACTGAGGTATTTCTGGGGAATGGCACTTCACTAAGAAAATACTGTATACATATAACTTATAGCCTTTCTGCAGTGAGAGCGACTAGCAACAGGCTTGTAATATCATTTCATATATTTATATTAAAACGTTTACTGGCAGGTTAATCGTTTTTTTCTCTGAGGTACTTGGTGAAAAATTTTATGGGCATTATTTTCCACTTGGCTTTCGTTTATTTCGAATAGAATCAGTTTACTAAGCTTCCCCACTGTTGTATTATGAGTGGGAGGGGCCTATTTTGGCGCTTTTACTACGCATCAAAAATTCAGTCACAGCCTTCCTTATTCTCTCTGCATGATCCAGGACGTCTCTACCAGAGCTCAGGGGTCTCCAAAGCTAGTTTGAGGGAGGTAATCACTCACAGCAGACCTGTGAGATCGTGCTTTGACTGTGATAAAAAACTTTATATATTTTATTATCCGTTTTTTTTTTTTTGTTTTTTTTTTTGGTATTAAGGGGCTAATAATCCATTTGCTAATGGGTGCAATCCTTGGCTAACTTAATGCATTTACTGTGAAAATTTGGTTTCTATAACTAATCCGGTTCATTGTTATTTCAACTGTGACAGTTTTTTGTGTGCTTCTTAAAGGCACAGTAACGTTTTTTATATTGCTTGTAAATTTATTTGAAAAGTATTTTCCAAGCTTGCTAGGCTAATTGCTAGTTTGTTAAACATGTCTGACAATGAGGAATCTCTTTGTGCAATATGTTCAAAGGCCAATGTGGAGCCCAATAGAAATTTATGTACTAATTGCATTGATGCTACTTGAAATAAAAGTCAATCTGTACATGTTAATAAAAATTCACCAGACAACGAGGGGGAAGTTATGCCGACTAACTTACCTCACGTGTCAGTACCTGCATCTCCCGCTCAGGAGGTGCGTGATATTGTAACGCCAAGTACATCAGGGCGGCCATTACAAATCACTTTGCAAGACATGGCTAATGTTATGACTGAGGTTTTATCTAAATTGCCAGAACTCAGGGGTAAACGAGACCACTCTGGGGTGAGAACAGAGTGCGCTGATAATACTAGGGCCATGTCAGATACTGCGTCACAATTTGCAGAGCATGAAGACGGAGAGCTTCATTCTGTGGGTGACGGATCTGATCCAAATAAACTGGATTCAGACATTTCAAATTTCAGATTTAAACTTGAGAACCTCCGTGTGTTACTAGGGGAGGTGTTAGCGGCTCTGAATGATTGTAACACGGTTGCAATCCCAGAGAAAATATGTAGGTTGGATAAATATTTTGCGGTACCAACGTGTACTGACGTTTTTCCTATACCTAAAAGACTTACTGAAATTGTTAACAAGGAGTGGGATAGACCCGGTGTGCCTTTCTCACCCCCTCCTATATTCAGAAAAATGTTTCCAATAGACGCCACTACACGGGACTTGTGGCAGACGGTCCCTAAGGTGGAGGGAGCAGTTTCTACTTTAGCTAAGCGTACCACTATCCCGGTGGAGGATAGCTGTGCTTTTTCAGATCCAATGGATAAAAAGTTAGAGGGTTACCTTAAGAAAATGTTTGTTCAACAAGGTTTTATATTGCAACCCCTTGCATGCATTGCGCCGGTCACGGCGGCGGCATTCTGGTTTGAGTCTCTGGAAGAGACCCTTGAATCAGCTCCATTGGATGAGATTACAAACAAGCTTAAAACCCTTAAGCTAGCTCATTATTTTATCTCTGATGCCGTAGTACATCTAATTAAACTTACGGCCAAGAATTCCGGATTCGCCATTCAGGCGCGCAGAGCGCTGTGGCTAAAATCCTGGTCAGCCGATGTGACTTCTAAATCTAAATTGCTTAACATACCTTTCAAAGGGCAGACATTATTTGGGCCTGGTTTGAAAGAAATTATCGCTGACATTACTGGAGGTAAGGGCCATGCCCTGCCTCAAGACAGAGCCAAACCAAGGGCTAGACAGTCTAATTTTCGTGCCTTTCGTAACTTCAAGGCAGGAGCAGCATCAACTTCCTCCGCTCCAAAACAGGAAGGAACTGTTGCTCGTTACAGACAGGGCTGGAAACCTAACCAGACCTGGAACAAGGGCAAGCAGGCCAGAAAACCTGCTGCTGCCCCTAAGACAGCATGAAGTGAGGGCCCCCAATCCGGAAACGGATCTAGTAGGGGGCAGACTTTCTCTCTTCGCCCAGGCTTGGGCAAGAGATGTCCAGGATCCCTGGGTGTTAGAGATCATATCTCAGGGATATCTTCTGGACTTCAAAACTTCTCCTCCAAAAGGGAGATTTCATCTTTCAAGGTTGTCAACAAACCAGATAAAGAAAGAGGCGTTTCTACGCTGTGTACAAGATCTGTTACTAATGGGAGTGATCCACCCGGTTCCGCGGTCGGAACACGGACAGGGGTTTTACTCAAATCTGTTTGTGGTTCCCAAGAAAGAAGGAACCTTCAGACCAATCTTGGACTTAAAGATCCTAAACAAATTCCTAAGAGTTCCATCGTTCAAAATGGAAACTATTCGGACAATCTTACCCATGATCCAGAAGGGTCAATACATGACCACAGTGGATTTAAAGGATGCCTACCTTCACATACCGATTCACAAAGACCATTACCGGTACCTAAGGTTTGCCTTTCTAGACAGGCACTACCAGTTTGTAGCTCTGCCCTTCGGGTTAGCTACTGCTCCAAGAATCTTCACAAAGGTTCTGGGGTCTCTTCTGGCGGTTCTAAGACCGCGAGGAATATCGGTAGCTCCGTACCTAGACGACATTCTGATACAAGCGTCAAGTTTCCAAACTGCCAAGTCTCATACAGAGTTAGTACTGGCATTTCTAAGGTCACATGGGTGGAAAGTGAACGAGGAAAAGAGTTCTCTTTTGCCACTCACAAGAGTTCCCTTCTTAGGGACTCTTATAGATTCTGTAGAAATGAAGGTTTATCTGACAGAGGTCAGGTTAACAAAACTTCTAAATGCTTGCCGGGTCCTTCATTCCATTCCACGCCCGTCAGTGGCTCAATGCATGGAGGTAATCGGCTTAATGGTTGCGGCAATGGACATAGTTCCCTTTGCACGCCTGCATCTCAGACTACTGCAATTGTGCATGCTAAGTCAGTGGAATGGGGACTACTCAGATTTGTCCCCTATGCTGAATCTGGATCAAGAGACCAGAAATTCTCTTCCTTGGTGGCTCTCTCGGCCACATCTTTCCAAGGGGATGCCTTTCAGCAGGCCAGATTGGACAATTGTAACAACAGACGCCAGCCTGATAGGTTGGGGCGCTGTCTGGAATTCCCTGAAGACTCAGGGATCTTGGAATCAGGAGGAGAGTCTCCTTCCCATAAATATTCTGGAATTAAGAGCAGTTTTCAATGCTCTTCTGGCTTGGCCTCAGTTAGCAACTCTGAGGTTCATCAGGTTTCAGTCGGACAACATCACGACTGTGGCTTACATCAACCATCAGGGAGGAACAAGGAGCTCCCTAGCAATGATGGAGGTATCAAAGATAATGCAATGGGCAGAGTCTCACTCTTGCCACCTATCAGCGATCCACATCCCAGGAGTGGAGAACTGGGAAGCGGATTACCTAAGTCGCCAGACTTTTCATCCGGGGGAGTGGGAACTTCATCCGGAGATCTTTGCCCAACTTCTTCGACGTTGGGGCAGGCCAGATCTCGATCTCATGGCGTCTCGCCAGAACGCCAAACTTCCTTATTACGGATCCAGGTCCAGAGACCCGGGAGCGATTCTGATAGATGCTCTGACAGCACCTTGGGCCTTCAACATGGCTTATGTGTTTCCACCCTTCCCGATGCTTCCTCGACTGATTGCCAGGATCAGACAGGAGAGAGCATCGGTGATTCTAATAGCGCCTGCGTGGCCACGCAGGACCTGGTATGCAGCCCTAGTGGACATGTCGTCCTGTCCACCATGGTCTCTACCTCTGAGACAGGACCTTCTGGTGCAAGGTCCCTTCAAGCATCCAAATCTAGTTTCTCTGAGGCTGACTGCATGGAGATTGAACGCTTGATTCTATCAAAGCGTGGATTTTCGGAGTCAGTGATTGATACCTTGATACAGGCTAGGAAGCCTGTTACCAGGAAAATTTACCATAAAATATGGCGCAAATACTTGCATTGGTGCGAATCCAAGAGTTACTCATGGAGTAAGGTTAGGATTCCTAGGATATTATCCTTTCTACAAGAAGGTTTAGAAAAGGGTTTATCCGCTAGTTCGTTAAAGGGACAAATCTCAGCTTTGTCCATCCTTCTACACAAACGTCTGTCAGAAGTTCCAGACGTTCAGGCTTTTTGTCAGGCTTTGGCCAGGATTAAGCCTGTGTTTAAAACGGTTGCTCCGCCATGGAGTTTAAACTTAGTTCTTAACGTTTTACAGGGTGTTCCGTTTGAACCCCTTCATTCCATTGATATCAAGCTGTTATCTTGGAAAGTTCTGTTTTTAATGGCTATTTCCTCGGCTCGAAGAGTCTCTGAGTTATCTGCCTTACATTGTGATTCTCCTTATCTGATTTTTCATTCAGACAAGGTAGTCCTGCGTACAAAACCTGGGTTTTTACCTAAGGTAGTTACCAACAGGAATATCAATCAAGAGATTGTTGTTCCATCATTGTGCCCCAACCCTTCTTCAAAGAAGGAACATCTTCTGCACAATCTGGACGTTGTCCGTGCCCTGAAATTTTATTTACAGGCAACTAAAGATTTTCGACAAACTTCTTCCCTGTTTGTCGTGTATTCTGGACAGAGGAGAGGTCAAAAGGCTTCGGCCACCTCTCTCTCCTTTTGGCTTCATAGCATAATACGTTTAGCCTATGAGACTGCTGGACAGCAGCCTCCTGAAAGAATTACAGCTCATTCTACCAGAGCTGTGGCTTCCACTTGGGCCTTTAAGAATGAGGCCTCTGTTGAACAGATTTGCAAGGCTGCGACTTGGTCTTCACTTCACACTTTTCCCTCAACAGGCACGACAGCATGAAAGACCCCATATGCCATTACTTCCTTTTGTACAATAGAGTACAGGTATGGCATCGAATTTAGGAACCCGGAGATGATTTTAGGAACCGGGAGATAGAAAAAGATGCTTGGTCGGTCCGGCCACAAGATAGATAGATAGATAGATACATAGATACATAGATTAGATAGATAGATCAATAGATGCAATAGATACATTTGATGATATATACGTTAGATAGATAGATAGATTTGATAGATAGAGAATTACAAGACGTGCGGTCTGGGACCCATGGTAAGGTTACTTCCTTTTGCCCAATCGAGTACAGGTTGGGGATTGCCTTTTGTGCAAAGAAATTTCGTCCGTGTACCTTCCACTGCGGTGTCCCCTATCAGGGGACGTGTATATGGCATGGAGTTTAGGAACCGGGAGATGGAAAAAGATGCTTGGTCGGTCCTCCTACTTCAAATTTGGGGCACTGCGCGGGCAATCTACTGTGCCACCAGATATAAGTGGTGTATTAAGTAGTACTATTCTTAGCAGTTTAATCCCTGTTATGTGCCTTTTTTTTTGGTTTGGTTTTTGAAGCCACAGTGCAGCACCAGAGGCCAGAAAAATTAGGCATGTACACATGCCTGAAAAATTAGGTATTGTTGCAGCCGCTGTTGTAGCAGCGGCCAGAAAAATTGATGTTTGTTTGACAGTTAGAAAGTGCCCTAAAACATTGCAGGTTGAACCCTAGTTGTTGGCGGATAAGTCACGCAAGTCACCCGGCATTCAAAGATAAAATACAGCAGCGTGTGGACCATTTTTAGCCCAAGGCAGCTCATCTCATCAGGCCTTTTTTACTCAAATGTATCTCCCAATGTCAGTCCCTTCGAGATCCATCCCTCATTCATTTTAATAAAGGTGAGGTAATCAAGACTTTTTTGACCTAGGCGACTTCTCTTCTCAGTGACAATACCTCCTGCTGCACTGAAGATCCATTCTGACAGGACACTTGAAGCGGGGCAGGCCAGAAGTTCGATTGCAAATTGGGATAGCTCAGGCCACAGGTCAAGCCTGCACACCCAGTAGTCAAGGGGTTCATCGCTCCTCAGAGTGTCGAGATCTGCAGTTAAGGCGAGGTAGTCTGCTACCTGTCGGTTGAGTCATTCTCTGAGGCTGGATCCCGAAGGGCTGTGGTGATGCATAGGAGTTAAAAAGGTCCTCCATCAACAACATGTCTGGAAAGCATCCTGTCCTTGCCGGCGTGGTCATGGGAGGAGGAGTATTACTTTCACCTCTTCCCCTGTTATATTCCCGTTGTGCCGTGACATCACCCTTATACGCTGTGTAAAGCATACTTTTTGATTTATTTTTGAACTGCTCCATCCTTTCCGACTTGCGGGAATTCGGTAACATTTCAGTCACTTTATGCTTATACCGGGGGTCTAGTAGCGTGGACACCCAGTACAGTTTGTTCTCCTTCAGCTTTTTTATACGAGTGTCCCTCAACAGGCACAACAGCATGAAAGACCCCATTTGCACAAGGTTGGATGCCGAGCTACTCATGTCCCGTTCCTCATCCTCACTGATCTCACTGAAGGTATCTTCTTCCCTCCAGCCATGTACAACACCACGGGTACCAGATAGGTGACAACGAGCACCCTGGGATGCCTGTTGTGCTTGGTCTTCCTCCTCCTCCTCAAAGCCACATTCCTCCTCTGACTCCTCTTCCTCACAATCCTCTTCCTGCATTGCCGCTGGTCCAGCAAGCGATGCTGATAAGGCTGTTTTTGGTGGTGATGGTAACCACAACTCTTCCTCTTCACGCTCATCTACAGCCTGATCCAGCACTCTTTGCAGGGCACGCTCCAGAAAGAAAACAAATGGTATGATGTCGCTGATGGTGCCTTCGGTGCGACTGACTAGGTTTGTCATCTCCTCAAAAGGACGCATGAGCCTACAGGCATTGCGCATGAGCGTCCAGTAACATGGCAAAAAAATTCCCAGCTCCCCAGAGGCTGTCCTAGCACCCCGGTCATACAAATACTTGTTAACGGCTTTTTCTTGTTGGAGCAGGCGGTCGAACATTATAAGTGTTGAATTCCAACGTGTCGGGCTGTCGCAAATCAAGCGCCTCACTGGCAGGTTGTTTCACCGCTGGATATCTGACAAGTGCGCCATGGCTGTGTAGGAATGCCTGAAATGGCCACACACCTTCCTGGCCTGCTTCAGGACGTCCTGTAAGCCTGGGTACTTATGCACAAAGCGTTGTACAATCAGATTACACACATGTGCCATGCATGGCACATGTGTCAACTTGCCCAATTTCAATGCCGCCACCAAAATCCGTTGTCAGAAACCACTTTCCCGATCTCCAGTTGGTGCTGAGTCAGCCACTGATCCACCTATGCGTTCAGGGCGGACAGGAGTGCTGCTGCGGTGTGACTCTCTGCTTTCAGGCAAGTCAAACCCAAGACGGCGGGACACTGCCGTATCCGGGATGTGGAATAGTACCTGGGATCTGGGGGGTGCCGTTGATGTGGAGCAAGACGCAGCAGCAGAAGAGGACTCAGCCGAGGAAGTTTTGGAAGAGGATCTAGTAGGAGGAGCAGAGGAGGTGGCAACAGGCCTGCCTGCAAGTCGTGGCGGTGTCACCAACTCCTCTGCAGAGCCAGGCATTCCATGCTTGGCAGCCGTCAGCAGGTTTACCCAATGCGCAGTGTAGGTGATATACCTGCCCTGACCATGCTTTGCAGACCAGCTATCAGTGGTAAGATAGACCCTTGCCCCAACATTGTGTGCCAGACATGCCATTACTTCCTTTCGCACAATCGAGTACAGGTTGGGAATTGCCTTTTGTGCAAAGAAATTTCGGCCGGGTACCTTCCACTGTGGTGTCCCAATAGCTACAAATTTTTTGAACGCCTCAGACTCCACCAGCTTGTATGGTAAAAGCTGGCAGGCTAAGAGTTCAGACAAGCCAGCTGTCAGATGCCGGACAAGGGGGTGACTTTGTGACATTGGCTTCTTACGCTCAAACATGTCCTTGACAGACACCTGACTGTGGGCAGATGAGCAGGAACTGCTCTGGAAGAGAGACGGATTGGTGGATGGTGAGAGGGGGCAAGGAGCACAGAAGTGGTCCAGATGCTGGACCAGGAGGAGGATGGCAGCTTTGAGTTTGTGTGCTGCTTGTCCTCATGTGTTCATCCCATAGGCGTTTGTGATGTGAGATCATGTGCCTTCACAAAGCAGTTGTACCTAGGTGGGTGTTGTACTTCCCACGACTCAGTTTCTTTTGGCACAGGTTGCAAATGGCATTGCTGTTGTCAGAGGCAGACACATAAAAAAAATGCCACACTGCTGAGCTCTGAGATGACAGAATTCTGGTGGTGGCAACAGCATGCGTTGATTGGCGTGCTGTCTGGCTGACCCCGGGTGCCGATGCATGCTGTCTGACTGTGCCACTAGCTCCTTGCGACAACCTCCCCCTGCTTCCAACTTGTCTCCTCCTCCTGCTCCTTTCTGTCTCCCCATCTGAACTTTCCCCCTGTTCTTCTCTTCTACTGGGCGCCCACGTGACATCCACGGACGCATCGTCATCATCAACCCCTTCACTTGTATCTGACAACTCAACAACGGAAGCAACGGCGGGTACAACATCATCATCATCATCACACCGTGCGTCGCCCATGTCTGTAATGCTGCCTGACTGAGACATATCACAGTTATCTACATCCTCTGTCAATGATGGTTGCGCATCACTCATTTCTTCACACTTGAGGTGTACATAACTCCTCTGACAGATCAAGTGAGGCGGCTGTGGTGCTAGTGTCGGTTGTGGCGGCAGGCGGGCGAGTGGTAAGTTGAGAGGTGCCCGAAGCTAAGCTGGAGGAGCTGGAGGAGGATGGTGCGTCAAGGTTACGAGCAGAAGCTGTAGAAGATTGGGTGTCCTGTGTTATAAAGTCAACTATTTCATCAGAACCTTTTGTGTTCATGGTAAGTGGCCTAACACTGGGCATTATTCTATGGCCAAAGGGAATCACAGCACCACGACGGCCCCTGCGGGTTGGCCTGCCTCTGCCTGTCATTTTTTTTTCAATTAGTGCTACTATGCGTGCAAGCTACTGTGAGTGGGCACAGTATACGCTGTGAGCCTGACACAAAAAACCAGACTGATGTTTCACAGTCAAAAATAGTTTTTTTTATTTTTAAAATGTACACTTACACTACTATTAAACAAGATAATATGAGTGGTGGCACTGGTCAAGTGGGCACAGTATACGCTGTGAGCCTGACACAAAAAAGCAGACTGATGTTTCACAGTCAAAATAGTTTTTTTATTTTTAAAATGTACACTTACACTACTATAAAACAAGATAATATGATTGGGGACACTGGACAAGTGGGCACAGTATACGCTGTGAGCCTGACACAAAAAAGCAGACATGTTTCACAGTCAAAATAGTTTTTTTATTTTTAAATGTACTCTTACACTACTATTAAACAAGATAATATGAGTGGTGGCACTGGGCAAGTGGGAACAGTATACGCTGTGAGCCTAACACAAAAAAGCAGACTGATGTTTCAGAGTCAAAATAGTTTTTTTATTTTTAAAATGTACACTTACACTACTATAAAACAAGATAATATGATTGGGGACACTGGACAAGTGGGCACAGTATACGCTGTGAGCCTGACACAAAAAAGCAGACATGTTTCACAGTCAAAATAGTTTTTTTATTTTTAAATGTACTCTTACACTACTATTAAACAAGATAATATGAGTGGTGGCACTGGGCAAGTGGGAACAGTATACGCTGTGAGCCTAACACAAAAAAGCAGACTGATGTTTCAGAGTCAAAATAGTTTTTTTATTTTTAAAATGCACACTTACACTACTATAAAACAAGATAATATGAGTGGTGGCACTGCACAAGTGGGCACAGTATACGCTGTGAGGCTGACACAAAAAAGCAGACTGATGTTTCACTGTCAAAATAGTTTTTTTATTTTTAAATGTACACTTACACTACTATTAAACAAGATAATATGAGTGGTGGCACTGGGCAAGTGGGCACAGTATACGCTGTGAGCCTGACACACACGCTGGCAGTGGCAGGCTGGCCTGGCAATTGCAATTAGATTACACTAGCAGATTGATGTAAAAGTTTTTTTTTTTAAATTTATACTAATGTTACACCAGATATGAGTGGTGGCACTGAGCAAGTAGGCACAGTATATGCTGTGAGCCTGACACACAGGCTGGCAGTGGCAGGCAGGCAACTGCTATTAGATTACACTAGCAAACTGATGTAAAAGATTTTTTTTTTTTAATTTACAATACTGTTACACCAGATATGACTGGTGGTGGCACTGAGCAAGTAGGCACAGTATATGCTGTGAGCCTGACACACAGGCTGGCAGTGGCAGACTGGCCTGGCAACTGAAATTAGATTACACCAGCAGACTGATGTAAAAGTTTTTTGTTTTTTTTAAATTTACACTAATGTTACACCAGATATGAGTGGTGGCACTGAGCAAGTAGGCACAGTATATGCTGTGAGCCTGACACACAGGCTGGCAGTGGCAGGCAGGCAACTGCTATTAGATTACACTAGCAAACTGATGTAAAAGTTTTTTATTTTTAAATGTACTCTTACACTACTATTAAACAAGATAATATGAGTGGTGACACTGGGCAAGTGGGCACAATATACGCTGTGAGCCTGAAACAAAAGAGCAGACTGATGTTTCAGAGTCAAAATAGTTTTTTTATTTTTAAAATGTACACTTACACTGCTATAAAACAAGATAATATGATTGGTGACACTGGACAAGTGGGCACAGTATACGCTGTGAGCCTGACACAAAAAAGCAGACTGATGTTTCACAGTCAAAATAGTTTTTTATTTTTAAATGTACTCTTACACTACTATTAAACAAGATAATATGAGTGGTGGCACTGGGCAAGTGGGAACAGTATACGCTGTGAGCCTAACACAAAAAAGCAGACTGATGTTTCACAGTCCAAAAAGTTTTTTTTGTTTTAAATGTACACTTACACTACTATTAAACAAGATATGAGTGGTGGCACTGGGCAAGTGGGCACAGTATACGCCGTGAGCCTGACACAAAAAAGCAGACTGATGTTTCACAGTCCAAAAAGTTTTACATTTTTGAAATGTACACTTACACTACTATTAAACAAGATATGAGTGGTGGCACTGGGCAAGTGGGCCCAGTATAAGCTGTGAGCCTGACACAAAAAAGCAGACTGATGTTTCACAGTCCAAAAAGTTTTTTTTTTTTTTAAATGTACACTTACACTACTATTAAACAAGATATGAGTGGTGGCACTGGGCAAGTGGGCACAGTATACGCTGTGAGCCTGACACAAAAAAGCAGACTGATGTTTCACAGTCCAAAAAGTTTTTTTTTTTTATGTACACTTACACTACTATTAAACAAGATATGAGTGGTGGCACTGGGCAAGTTGGCACAGTATACACTTTGAGCCTGACACAAAAAAGCAGACTGATGTTTCACAGTTCAAAAAGTTTTTAATTTTTTAAATGTACACTTACACTACTATTAAACAAGATATGAGTGGTGGCACTGGGCAACTGGGCCAAGTATAAGCTGTGAGCCTGACACAAAAAAGCAGACTGATGATTCACAGTCCAAAAAGTTTTTTTTGTTTTTAAATGTACACTTACACTACTATTAAACAAGATATGAGTGGTGGCACTGGGCAAGTGGGCACAGTATACGCTGTGAGCTTGACACAAAAAAGCAGACTGATGTTTCACAGTCCAAAAAGTTTTTTATTTTTAATGTACACTTACACTACTATTAAACAAGATATGAGTGGTGGCACTGGGCAAGTGGGCACAGTATACGCTTTGAGCCTGACACAAAAAAGCAGACTGATGTTTCACAGTCCAAAAAGTTTTACATTTTTTTAAATGTACACTTACACTACTATTAAACAAGATATGAGTGGTGGCACTGGGCAAGTGGGCACAGTATACGCCGTGAGCCTGACACAAAAAAGCAGACTGATGTTTCACAGTCCGAAAAGTTTTTTTTTTTTAAATGTACACTTACACTACTATTAAACAAGATATGAGTAGTGGCACTGGGCAAGTAGGCACAGTATATGCTGTGAGCCTGACACAAAAAAGCAGACTGATGTTTCACAGTCCAAAAAGTTTTTAATTTTTTAAATGTACACTTACACTACTATTAAACAAGATATGAGTGGTAGCACTGGGCAAGTGGGCTCAGTATAAGCTGTGAGCCTGACACAAAAAAGCAGACTGATGTTTCACTGTCCAAAAAGTTTTTTTTGTTTTTAAATGTACACTTACACTACTATTAAACAAGATATGAGTGGTGGCACTGGGCAAGTGGGCACAGTACACGCTGTGAGCCTGACACAAAAAAGCAGACTGATGTTTCACAGTCCAAAAAGTTTTTCTTTTTTTAAATGTACACTTACACTACTATTAAACAAGATATGAGTGGTGGCACTGGGCAAGTGGGCCCAGTATAAGCTGTGAGCCTGACACAAAAAAGCAGACTGATGTTTCACAGTCTAAAAAGTTTTTTTTTTTTTTAATGTACACTTACACTACTATTAAACAAGATATGAGTGGTGGCACTGGGCAAGTTGGCACAGTATACGCTTTGAGCCTGACACAAAAAAGCAGACTGATGTTTCACAGTCCAAAAAGTTTTTAATTTTTTAAATGTACACTTACACTACTATTAAACAAGATATGAGTGGTGGCACTGGGCAAGTGGGCACAGTATACGCTGTGAGCTTGACACAAAAAAGCAGACTGATGTTTCACAGTCCAAAAAGATTTTTTTTTAATGTACACTTACACTACTATTAAACAAGATATGAGTGGTGGCACTGGGCAAGTGGGCACAGTATATGCTTTGAGCCTGACACAAAAAAGCAGACTGATGTTTCACAGTCCAAAAAGTTTTACATTTTTTTAAATGTACACTTACACTACTATTAAACAAGATATGAGTGGTGGCACTGGGCAAGTGGGCCCAGTATAAGCTGTGAGCCTGACACAAAAAAAGCAGACTGATGTTTCACAGTCCAAAAAGTTTTACATTTTTTTAAATGTACACTTACACTACTATTAAACAAGATATGAGTGGTGGCACTGGGCAAGTGGGTCCAGTATAAGCTGTGAGCCTGACACAAAAAGCAGACTGATGATTCACAGTCCAAAAAGTTTTTTTGTTTTTAAATGTACACTTACACTACTATTAAACAAGATATGAGTGGTGGCACTGGGCAAGTGGGCACAGTATACGCCGCGAGCCTGACACAAAAAAGCAGACTGATGTTTCACAGTCCGAAAAGTTTTTTTTTTTTTAAATGTACACTTACACTACTATTAAACAAGATATGAGTAGTAGCACTGGGCAAGTAGGCACAGTATATGCTGTGAGCCTGACACAAAAAAGCAGACTGATGTTTCACAGTCCAAAAAGTTTTTAATTTTTTAAATGTACACTTACACTACTATTAAACAAGATATGAGTGGTAGCACTGGGCAAGTGGGCTCAGTATAAGCTGTGAGCCTGACACAAAAAAGCAGACTGATGTTTCACAGTCCAAAAAGTTTTTTTTTGTTTTTAAATGTACACTTACACTACTATTAAACAAGATATGAGTGGTGGCACTGGGCAAGTGGGCACAGTATACGCTGTGAGCCTGACACAAAAAAGCAGACTGATGTTTCACAGTCCAAAAAGTTTTTTTTTTTTAATGTACACTTACACTACTATTAAACAAGATATGAGTGGTGGCACTGGGCAAGTTGGCTCAGTATACGCTTTGAGCCTGACACAAAGAAGCAGACTGATGTTTCACAGTCCAAAAAGTTTTTAATTTTTTAAATGTACACTTACACTACTATTAAACAAGATATGAGTGGTGGCACTGGGCAACTGGGCCAAGTATAAGCTGTGAGCCTGACACAAAAAAGCAGACTGATGATTCACAGTCCAAACATTTTTTTTTTTTAAATTTACACTGGGCGAGTGAGCCTGGCAATTAGATTACACTAGCAGACTGATGTTTCACAGTCAAAAAAGTTTTTTTTTTAATTTACACTACTGTTACACCAGATATGAGTGGTGGCACTGGGCAAGTGGGCCTAGCACACACGCTGGCAGGCAGGCAACTGCAATTAGATTACACAAGCAGACTGATGTTTCACAGTCAAAAAAGTTTTTTTTTTTTTAAATTTACACTACTGTTACACCAGATGTGAGTGGTGGCACTGGGCAAGTGGGCCTGGCACACACACTGGCAGGCAGGCAACTGTAATTAGATTACACAAGCAGACTGATGTTTCACAGTCAAAAAAGTTTTTTTTTTTTAAATGTACACTTACACTACTATTAAACAAGATATGAGTGGTGGCACTGGGCAAGTGGGCACAGTATACGCTGTGAGCCTGACACAAAAAAGCAGACTGATGTTTCACAGTCCAAAAAGTTTTTTTTTTTTTATGTACACTTACACTACTATTAAACAAGATATGAGTGGTGGCACTGGGCAAGTTGGCACAGTGTACACTTTGAGCCTGACACAAAAAAGCAGACTGATGTTTCACAGTTCAAAAAGTTTTTAATTTTTTAAATGTACACTTACACTACCATTAAACAAGATATGAGTGGTGGCACTGGGCAACTGGGCCAAGTATAAGCTGTGAGCCTGACACAAAAAAGCAGACTGATGATTCACAGTCCAAAAAGTTTTTTTTGTTTTTAAATGTACACTTACACTACTATTAAACAAGATATGAGTGGTGGCACTGGGCAAGTGGGCACAGTATACGCTGTGAGCTTGACACAAAAAAGCAGACTGATGTTTCACAGTCCAAAAAGTTTTTTATTTTTAATGTACACTTACACTACTATTAAACAAGATATGAGTGGTGGCACTGGGCAAGTGGGCACAGTATACGCTTTGAGCCTGACACAAAAAAGCAGACTGATGTTTCACAGTCCAAAAAGTTTTACATTTTTTTAAATGTACACTTACACTACTATTAAACAAGATATGAGTGGTGGCACTGGGCAAGTGGGCACAGTATACGCCGTGAGCCTGACACAAAAAAGCAGACTGATGTTTCACAGTCCGAAAAGTTTTTTTTTTTTAAATGTACACTTACACTACTATTAAACAAGATATGAGTAGTGGCACTGGGCAAGTAGGCACAGTATATGCTGTGAGCCTGACACAAAAAAGCAGACTGATGTTTCACAGTCCAAAAAGTTTTTAATTTTTTAAATGTACACTTACACTACTATTAAACAAGATATGAGTGGTAGCACTGGGCAAGTGGGCTCAGTATAAGCCATGAGCCTGACACAAAAAAGCAGACTGATGTTTCACTGTCCAAAAAGTTTTTTTTGTTTTTAAATGTACACTTACACTACTATTAAACAAGATATGAGTGGTGGCACTGGGCAAGTGGGCACAGTACACGCTGTGAGCCTGACACAAAAAAGCAGACTGATGTTTCACAGTCCAAAAAGTTTTTCTTTTTTTAAATGTACACTTACACTACTATTAAACAAGATATGAGTGGTGGCACTGGGCAAGTGGGCCCAGTATAAGCTGTGAGCCTGACACAAAAAAGCAGACTGATGTTTCACAGTCTAAAAAGTTTTTTTTTTTTTTTTTAATGTACACTTACACTACTATTAAACAAGATATGAGTGGTGGCACTGGGCAAGTTGGCACAGTATACGCTTTGAGCCTGACACAAAAAAGCAGACTGATGTTTCACAGTCCAAAAAGTTTTTAATTTTTTAAATGTACACTTACACTACTATTAAACAAGATATGAGTTGTGGCACTGGGCAACTGGGCCAAGTATAAGCTGTGAGCCTGACACAAAAAAGCAGACTGATGATTTACAGTCCAAAAAGTTTTTTTTGTTTTTAAATGTACACTTACACTACTATTAAACAAGATATGAGTGGTGGCACTGGGCAAGTGGGCACAGTATACGGTGTGAGCTTGACACAAAAAAGCAGACTGATGTTTCACAGTCCAAAAAGATTTTTTTTTAATGTACACTTACACTACTATTAAACAAGATATGAGTGGTGGCACTGGGCAAGTGGGCACAGTATACGCTTTGAGCCTGACACAAAAAAGCAGACTGATGTTTCACAGTCCAAAAAGTTTTACATTTTTTTAAATGTACACTTACACTACTATTAAACAAGATATGAGTGGTGGCACTGGGCAAGTGGGTCCAGTATAAGCTGTGAGCCTGACACAAAAAGCAGACTGATGATTCACAGTCCAAAAAGTTTTACATTTTTTTAAATGTACACTTACACTACTATTAAACAAGATATGAGTGGTGGCACTGCGCAAGTGGGCCCAGTATAAGCTGTGAGCCTGACACAAAAAAAGCAGACTGATGTTTCACAGTCCAAAAAGTTTTACATTTTTTTAAATGTACACTTACACTACTATTAAACAAGATATGAGTGGTGGCACTGGGCAAGTGGGCACAGTATACGCTGTGAGCCTGACACAAAAAAGCAGACTGATGTTTCACAGTCTGAAAAGTTTTTTTTTTTTTAAATGTACACTTACACTACTATTAAACAAGATATGAGTAGTAGCACTGGGCAAGTAGGCACAGTATATGCTGTGAGCCTGACACAAAAAAGCAGACTGATGTTTCACAGTCCAAAAAGTTTTTTTTTGTTTTTAAATGTACACTTACACTACTATTAAACAAGATATGAGTGGGGGCACTGGGCAAGTGGGCACAGTATACGCTGTGAGCCTGACACAAAAAAGCAGACTGATGTTTCACAGTCCAAAAAGTTTTTTTTTTTTAATGTACACTTACACTACTATTAAACAAGATATGAGTGGTGGCACTGGGCAAGTTGGCTCAGTATACGCTTTGAGCCTGACACAAAGAAGCAGACTGATGTTTCACAGTCCAAAAAGTTTTTAATTTTTTAAATGTACACTTACACTACTATTAAACAAGATATGAGTGGTGGCACTGGGCAACTGGGCCAAGTATAAGCTGTGAGCCTGACACAAAAAAGCAGACTGATGATTCACAGTCCAAACATTTTTTTTTTTTAAATTTACACTGGGCGAGTGAGCCTGGCAATTAGATTACACTAGCAGACTGATGTTTCACAGTCAAAAAAGTTTTTTTTTTAAATTTACACTACTGTTACACCAGATATGAGTGGTGGCACTGGGCAAGTGGGCCTAGCACACACGCTGGCAGGCAGGCAACTGCAATTAGATTACACAAGCAGACTGATGTTTCACAGTCAAAAAAGTTTTTTTTTTTTTAAATTTACACTACTGTTACACCAGATGTGAGTGGTGGCACTGGGCAAGTGGGCCTGGCACACACACTGGCAGGCAGGCAACTGTAATTAGATTACACAAGCAGACTGATGTTTCACAGTCAAAAAAAGTTTTAATTTTTTTAAATTTACACTACTGTTACACCAGATATGAGTGGTGGCACTGGGCAAGTGGGCCTGGCACACACGCTGGCAGGCAACTGCGATTAGATTACACAAGCAGACTGATGTTTCACAGTCAAAAAAGTTTTTTTTTTTTAAATTTACACTACTGTTACACCAGATATGAGTGGTGGCACTGGGCAAGTGGGCCTGGCACACACGCTGGCAGGCAGGCAACTGCAATTAGATTAAACTAGCAGACTGATGTTTCACAGTCAAAAAAGTTTTTTTTTTTAATTTACACTACTGTTACACCAGATATGAGTGGTGGCACTGGGCAAGTGGGCCTGCACACACGCTGGCAGGCAACTGCAATTAGATTATACTAGCAGACTGATGTTTCACAGTCAAAAATGAGTGGTGGCACTGGGCAAGTGGCTTGGCAGGCAGGCAACTTCAATTAGATTACACAGAAAAAAAACAAAAAAAATAGACATGTTCTAGCCCTAAAAAGGGCTTTTTGGGGTGCTGTCCTTACAGCCAAGATCAGATGAGTCCTTCAGGACTGTAGTGGACACTGAATACACTAGCCTAGCTATCAATTTCCCTATTAAATCACCAGCAGCTACAATGTCCCTCCTCTCACTAACAATGCAGCTTCTGAATGAATCTAAAATGGCTGTTGTCCAGGAGCTGGGAGGGTCTGGGAGGGATGGTCTGCTGCTGATTGGCTGGAATGTGTCTGCAGACTGTGAGATACAGGGTCAAAGTTTACTCAATGATGACGAATAGGGGGCGGATCGAACATCGCATATGTTTGCCCGCCATTGCAAATGCGAACAAGCTATGTTCGCCGGGAACTATTCGCCGGTGAACTATTCGCGACATCACTAATCATAAGTAATAATGCTGTAAAAGTGCTGATTAATACAACTCATAAGCAATAATGGTGTAAAGTGCTGATCAATACAACTCATAAGCAATAGTGATGTAAAAGTGCTGATTAATACAAATCATAAATAATAATGCTGTCAAATTGCTGATCAATACAAATCACAAGTAATAATACAGTAAAAGAGGTGGTTAATTCAAATCCTAAGCAATAGTGCTGTAAAAGTTCTGATTAATACAGATCATAAGTAATAATGCTGTAAAAGTGCTGATTAATAAAACTCATAAGCAATAATGCTGTAAAAGTGCTGATTAATACAAATCATAAGGAATAATGCAGTAAAAGTGCTGATTAATACAACTCAAGTAATAGTGCTGTAAAAGTGCTGATTTATACAAATCATAAGTATTAGTGCTGTAAAAATGCTTATCAATACAAATCATAAGTAATAATACTGTAAAAGTGCTGATTAATACGATTTATAAGGAATAATGCTGTAAAAGTGCTGATTAATACAAATCATAATTAATAATATTGTAAAAGTGCTGATTAATATGAATTATAAGGAATAATGCTATAAAAGTGCTGAACAATACAAATCATAAGCAATAACGCAGTAAAAGTGCTGATTAATGCAAATCATAAGCAATAATGCTGTAAAAGTGCTGAACAATACAAATCATAAGCAATAACGCAGTAAAAGTGATGATTAATACAAATCATAAGCAATAGTGCTGTAAAAGTGCTGAATAATACAGATCATAAGTAATAATGCTGTAAAAGTTCTGATCAATACAACTCATAAGCAACAGTGATGTAAAAGTGCTGATTAATACAAATCATAAGTAATAGTGCTGTAAAAGTGATGATTAATACAAATCATAAGCAATAGTGCTGTAAAAGTGCTGAATAATACAAATCATAAGTAATAATGCTGTAAAAGTGCTGATCAATACAAATCATAAGTAATAATGCTGTAAAAGTGCTGATCAATACAAATCATAAGTAATAATGCTGTAAAAGTGCTGATCAATACAAATCACAATAAATGGTGCTATAAAAGTGCTGATCAATACAACTCATAAGCAATAATACTGTAAAGGTGCTGATTAATACAAATCATAAGTAATAGTGCTTTAAAAATGTTGATTAATACAAATCATAAGTAATAATACTGTAAAAGTGTTGATCAATACAAATCATAAGTAATAGCTGGAGGGGTATGTTGTAGGTTTTGTAATACAATTTTAGGGAAGTTATTCTAAATGCTAAAGAATCAGCAGTAGCAGGCCACTTCAATAGTTTGCACTTGACTAATATAGCAGATATGTCCATTCAAATAATAGACAAGGCCATTATTCCACCTAGAGGAGGTAACAAGAAATACAAAATATTAGGCAAAAAATTGCTTTTGTGGAAGTTAAAGCTACACGAGAGTGTGAAA
Organism: Bombina bombina; assembly: GCF_027579735.1. NCBI lineage: Eukaryota > Metazoa > Chordata > Amphibia > Anura > Bombinatoridae > Bombina > Bombina bombina. The sequence goes on along the minus strand of NC_069502.1, from coordinate 48,844,609 downwards.
TTATTTTATTAATGAGCTCTGTTGTACTCTGTTTGTGTAATCCTTAGTCTCATTTAGACATCATGGGGGTCGATCCGATAAAAATCGTCGCCCGCAAAAGTTGGCGACGCCAATATTTGCACGGGTTTGGTATCCTATATACGGCGTAAGCTAGAAGTTACGCACGTAGATTTCTGGCGTCGCCCGTAGTTTTTTGGCCCATAGACTGACATACAAAACACGCGCAATTTGCTATCCAATATACGGCGTAAGGACTTACGCGCGCAGATTTCAGAAAATCTACTCCATTCTCAGCTCGCCACAAATTGAAGGCGCAGGAACCCTTGCACTGACTTAGAAACCAACGTAACTCTCTGAAGGCCTAACAAATGCATGCTTAACAATATACATAGCAGCAGCTTGATCACAAATAGTTAACCTCTTAAAAGCATTTATTATTCCTGCCCCTGCAAGTGTGTCAAACCAATCACAAACAGCACAACCTCTCACCTGCAGCCTTAAAACACCTGCCAATGCACACCCTCATTAGCCACCATGTTTCCCTTGCAGTATATTGCATTTAGAGTGAGACAGTGTCGTGGGGCACAAGGGGTGCTGGAACCCCTACAAGCCCCTGTTTTGGATGGTATCCCTGCTGCTGAGGTCCCTGGTCATGGTGCTGTAGCTGTCCCTGCTCCTGCTGCTGCTGCTGCCCTCCCTGCTCCTCCTGCTGTTGTCCCTGTTCCTGGTGCTGCCCCTGCTGCTGTTGCTGCAGCTGGCCATAGGCCAGCAGGGCCTATAAGACAAAGGCATCAGCAGAGGGGAAGAGCACCAAGGGTACACAGGGTTAGGGTCACCCTGTTTGGGATGACAGAAGTGGAGGTCAGGGAAAAGTATCGCTTGACTTCTGCAAGCCTCATTAACCTATATGAGGTCTTGAAGGATGATATTGACCCTCAAGCGTATAGGAACCGAGCTCTGACTGGTATGCAGAAGCTGTTGTGTGTTGTACACTTCCTGGCAACTGGCTCATACCAGTCAACAGAGGGGCTTGTGTCTGGCCTAGCGCAGTCTACCTTCTCCAGGATTCTAGGGGAGGTTTTGACTGCTCTAGATAACCAGACACAACGATACATTCATTTCCCCCGTACCCCCCAGGAATGGAAGCGTCTTAAACAAGGCTTCTATCGACTGGGGGGTATTCCCAATGTCATGGGGGCAATTGATTGCACACATGTGCGTATCGTGGCCCCACTTGAGGAGACAATCCTCTATATTAACAGGAAAGGGTTTCACTCATTGAATTGCCAGATGGTCTGCGATACCAATCTGAAATTCCTACATGTGTATGCAGGCTTTCCGGGGAGTGCACATGATTCCTACATCCTGCGCCAGACCTCCTTATTCCAGATGTTTGAAAATGGAACACTCTCTGGAGGATGGCTGCTTGGTGAGTACCTTAATTCTGTCTGTATATTTCTACTAAAGGGACACTAAACACAAATTATAATCTCATGTTTCAGATAGAGAATACAATGTTAAACAGCATTACAATTCACTTCTATTATCTCATTTTATTTATTCTTTAGATATCTTTTTTTGAAAAAATAGCAATGCACATAGATGAGCCAATCATATGAGGCTTCTATGTGCAGCCACCAATCAGCAGCTAATGAGCATATCTAATATGCTTGTCAGCAAAAGTTATCTATAGAATGGAGAAAATGATCTAATCGAAGTAAATTATAAAGCTGATAAAAATTGCAGGTTCAAGGGACAGTCTAGTATAAATTGCACTTTCATTATTCAGATAGGACTTTTAATTTTAATCAACTCTCCAAATTACTTCCATTAACAAAATGTGCACAGTATTTGTATCTTTTATATTTTTGAGTCACCAGCTCCTACTGAGCATGTGCAAGAATAAGTGTGTATGCATTTGTGAATGGCTGATGGATGTCACATGGTAAAGGGGGAGTTTCAAAATACATAACTTTTTAAATTGTCATAAATAATAACTTTGATTTTAGACTAAGTGCTATTGCATTGTCTTGTTATCTTGCATTTTTTGATAATGAAAATCTACTGTGTTGACTGGTCCTTTAAAATAGATTTTTGGTCTAGACTAATACTGGCATAAAAGTAGATTGCTTATAATGCACAAATTTAATGTTTTTATTAAATCTATCTTTTATATGAAATTCATGTTATGTCCCTTTAAAGCACATGATGTACCTGTAGTAATCCAAATACATATGTTACATGACAGGTGACGCAGGGTACGGCTGCAGACCATGGCTATTAACCCCCTTGGTGCACCCCATTACAGAGCCACAACTCAGGTACCAGGAGGCCCACATAAGAACAAGGAATGTCATTGAAAGGAGCTTTAGCCTATTAAAAACCAGGTTCAGGTGTCTGGATGTTACAGGCGGAGCACTACAGTATAACCCCAACAAAGTGTTTTCCATTGTCAATTCTTGCTGTATTCTATACAACATTGCTGTGGACACACGTTTGTTGGGGGACATTGACCCAGAGCAGCAGCAGCAGCTGGTTCCTGTACCTGAGGATGTGGAAAGGGGGACACTGAGGGGGGAATGAAGTGAGGGATTATGTCATCCGGGAATACTTCACCTGTAAGTTACTTATTCATAAGTACAGTAAACCGTAACATTCACATGTATTATGATGTTTGACAGTACCTCACCAACCATTGCATGTGTATATATCATGTCTTGCAGAATTACACACTTCGGATTTCCACTGCATGTAAGTGAAACTACTACATCCCAACCCCCTTCCCTTAAAGGGACACTATACCCAAACATTTTCTTTCATGATTAAGGATAGAGAATATAATTTTAAAAAAACCTTCCAATTTACTTCTATTACCTATTTTGATTTATTCTTTAGATATACTTTAATGAAGACATAGCAATGCACACAGTGAAACAATCACAGGAGGCATCTATATCCAGCTACTAATCAGCAGCTACCAAGCATATCTAGATATGCTTTTCAGCAAAGAATATCAATAGAATGAAGCAATATAAATAATAGAAGAAAAGTAGAAAGTTGTTTATAATTGTCTGCTCTTTACAAATCATGAAAGAAAACATTTTGCTTTCATGTCCCTTTAACAACCCTAATTACTGTATATTTCTCATTTGTTTCATTCATGTTTAGCTCACTATGATTTATTGACTATCATTAAGAATGAGGATAATGGATATTTATACCTTATGTTCACACCTTCTGTAAATACATTATTAGTTATATATACCCACATTTCAATTTATATTGGATGTGAGAAACCTTGATTTACATCTTAGAAGTGAATATTACTATATGTACCGTTCATACACAACTATGTGATGTGGTTTATCGAACAGGAATATGTCCGAAACATGATAATAATACCTTTTTGGCCCATTTCAACACAGGTATTATTATATGTTTTAACAATATTACTGTACTAAAACACACCTCACATGGATGTGGATGACAATTATATGGTAAATAACAGAGGACAATATTTAGGATGAAATAGAACAAGATTTATTTTCTTTTAGGCCTCTTAGATGAGGGGGCTGATGGGCCTGGAGTGGGTCTCCTGCCTCTCCTGGGTTGTGTGGATCCAGTAGAAGTGCTGGTCACAGATGAGATGCTTGAGGCGATGTCCTGCTGGTGGGTGAAATGCTCCACCAACACACCCAGCAGTTGGTTCTGTTCCCTCCATCTGTTGTCACTCTGGATTTGCATGTCAGAAATGACTCTCAGCATTTGCGATTGGTTTTGTACCATAGCAGTTACAGATGCTGCCATGTCCCTTTGCAGCTCAAAGGAACGCTGTTGTAATCTCTGTTGGCTCCTATAGAACCTGCGTTGGTCCCTCTGCATTCTCTCGCAGGTTGACGTGAGACTCTCGCAGGTCAATGTTTGCCTCCTCTGTAGGGAAATGTATTCTTCACCCATGGCGGAAGTCAGTGGATCCATGGGCTCTTCCCCAGCAGGGACTATAGGCACCGGTTCCATTTCTCGATCCTCAGCTGGTGACGCAGGCTGTGTAATCTCAGCTGGGGGTGCAGGCCCCGGAATCTCAGCTGGGGGTGCAGGGTGAGGAATCTCAGCTGGGGGTGCAGGGCGAGAAATCTCAGCTGGGGGTGCAGGCCCCGGAATCTCAGCTGGGGGTGCAGGCCCCGGAATCTCAGCTGGGGGTGCAGGGCGAGGAATCTCAGCTGGGGGTGCAGGCCCCGGAATTTCAGCTGGTGGAGCTCTTCCAACTGCTGCCGATGGTGCAGATGTCTGGATGGACTGATAGTCCCATTGGCTGCTGGTATGCATCCACTCAGCCTGCTGGTAGAATCCCTGAGTGGCATGATATTCTTGGGGGGGGGGTAAAGACATCTACCCTTCGGGGCTGGCTTGGCTCCCCCTCCAAGCCAAAGGAATATTCTTCCGGCCAGGGCTCCTGCCAGGTATCGTCCTGTAATGCTGGCGGCATAACATTGGGATTCTTAATTGAGGCAGTCCAACCCAGGTCATGCCTGGCATACTCCTGCTGGACTCTCCGGACCGGTGGTCGAGGCGGAGAAATACTTTGTTCCGGTGTTGGAGGGGGATGCATGGGCGTTGGCACCCTGGTGACGGGAGGTTCTGTGGAGGAGTCAAATGATGAGAGGGATTAGTACAGTCAGATATATATCCATGTGGGCATACAATGTACATGCTAGGGCCTATCCACATTCTCATGTCAAACTCTATAACATGCATGTGTACATTGAGATTTGTGATATGATGGGTTTTAATATGCAAAGTATACATGTATGTGCTTCATACAATAGTTCTGTGTACATGTCAGTGATGGCGAAAATGTGTTCTTTAAGTGACACTATGGTTGCGATGACTATAGTGTCCATTTACTGAAAACTCTACATGTGGCTTGTGGCCTGTGTTACTCTGAGACATGTTAGTATTTCACTATTCCACCTCATATCATGAATTTCAATGTGTTAAGTAGCATTAAATGGACATGCAACCCATTTTTATTCTTTCATGATTCAGCTAGGCGAGCATGCAATTTTAAACAACTTTGTAATTTACTTCCATTACCTAATTTGCTTCATTCTCTTGATATTCTTAGCTGAAAAGCATTTCTAGATAGGCTCATAAGCTGATGATTGGTGGCTGCACATCAATGCCTCATGTGATTGCCTCACCCATGTGCATTGATATTTAATAAACTAAGATTATGAAACTAATGATGAAAAATAGATAATAGAAGTAAATTGGGATGTTGTTGAAAACTGTATTCTCTATCTGAATAATGAACTTAAATTATTTGGTTTCATGTCCCTTTAATGTTAAATCTCATTGTATATTTTGTTGTTAGTAGGCAAAACACCATGTTCCTCATTGTGTACATGAATGTGTGACAATATAGGATGTTATAACTCAAATACATATAATACTGGTGTGTGGGATGTTACTCACCAGCATGCTGCTCTGATGTTGCAATCCCTGAGTCACGAGCCCCTGGAAGTCCACGGACTGCTGTGCCACTCGTTGTATTCCGCCTCATAGTGAGGCCCACCTCCTGTTGCCCTCTGGGACATTGCTTCCTGGCCCATCTTCTCCTTAACTCTCCTCTTACAATCATTCCACCTCTTCTTTAGGCCATCCACATTCCTCCTCTGTTGGGACACACCATTAACGGCCTCCACCACCTTCTGCCAGGCATCTTTACGCCTACGGGCAACTCCTTTGCCCTTCTCTTGTCCAAAGAGGGCAGTATGGTTCTCCAGGACAGCCTGGACTAGAGTGAGGTTTTCTGCAAAAGTGAAGTTAGGACACCTCATACGCTCCTCGTCTTGGGCCGCCTGGCTCCCTCCCTGGGATGTCCCTGGTGTGGGTTCCTCCCTATCCTCTCCCTCCTCCCCCCTTCTATCCCCATGTGCACCCTCTATCCCTCTTCTGAGTGTGCCTGGCCTTGGGGCAACCCCACTCCCATCCTCCCTTCTGGCTCTCCCTCTCCCCAGTCCGCTCACTCCCTGACGGGGACCCTGCTGCTCCTCCTGTCCATAATCCTCTCCCTGCAACTCCCCTTCCCTCCTCCCCCCAGCCCTAGCTCTCCCTGACATACTCACACTACACACACTCACACACTCACACTCACTCCCACTTCAATCACATACAATCACAACCAAACACTCAGCCTTTCAAACTGTAAAAGATAAATAAAATGTGTAAGGTGTTAGAAAAAAAAAGTGTTGTGTATTTTGTATATGTGTGTATGCAAAATGTGTGCAATATGTAAAAAAGTGACAGTAAATGTACAAGCTTATCAAATCCACCAAATCCGACCTAACTAAATATTATGCAATGCGCCTCTCTCTCTACTCTAACCACTTTCTCCTACTCACTGCAGTGTGCTGTAGCTCCAAGAACCAACCAAACACACTAAAGAAAATGGCGGCTGCGCAGGGGTTTAAGTATGAATTTTGAATCTTGTCCTTACGTGGCTCATCTCTTAGAACTGGCGTTATTTTTTACGAGTCGTAGGCTAATTTGCATAAAACTACACTTTATTGAGAGTTTACGTGAACAAAATACTGGCGCAAGTACTTGCGACGACTAAAATGTGTATTTGCTCACATTTTGCCTGCTCGCCGGTTTTTCCTACTTACGCCAGTTTAGCATCTGACGGCGCTGAATATTGGATAGCTAGAGTTGCGAGCTGAAACTTCGGGCGACGCGGGTTCCCTCGCTTGCGCCGCAAACTACGATCTATATCGGATCGCGCCCCAAGATTATTGATAAAATATGTAACAGGTTTAAATATGCTGATGACAGTAGGAAATCATTTATCTGAAAATTATTACTTTGTATAACCTTATAACTATACAATTTTATTGCTTTTGAAAAAAATGATAATATTTATATCTGCTTTTAATAAGTAAGATTTATTGTTATAATTATCTTCCTGGAATGAGCTGTCCAATAATGTTTACTATGTTTTAAACTTGTTTGTTTTTAATTATTATTATACTTTATTTATGAAGCTCCAACATATTTAGCAGCGCTGTCCATGGGTACAATTCATTTAAATAAAACAATATAAGACTTGCAAGAGACAGGACAAAATTTACAAACACATACAGGAGGGATTAAGGGCCCTATTCCTGTGGAAACTTACAATCTAGAAGGGTAGAAGGTTGATAAACAGGAGGACTGCAAGATTGAGAAAGATGTTAATGCAGAGTTAGATGAGGGAAATGTTAGGTAAGTAAAATTAATTTATTATGGAGTTGGGTGGTATGCTTCCCTGAACAAAAAAGTCTTCAGAGAGCATTTAAAGGAAGACAGATTAGGGCAAAGCCGGGCAGCGCGAGGGAGAGTGTTCCAGAGGGTAGGTGCTGCACGACAGAAGTCCTGCAGTCTAGCATAAGAGGAGGTGATAGTCGCGGATGTAAGGAGCAGGTTATTGTTGGATCTTAGTGGGCGGCTGGAATACAGGTATACCCCGCTCATACAGCGGGTTAGGGACCAGAGCTCCGCTGTAATGTGAAAACCGCCTTAAAGTGAAACAAGGCAGTTTTAGCTTTCTTTTCACTTGCCAGTGTGTTTAAAAACTTGAAAACATGCTTGGACTAACATATATTATGAGTGCAATAGTACTAAGTTTAGTTTAACTGTAGCACAGCACAGTATTCAATTAGTATTCAATAAATACTGTACATGTAAATTAGTGACAATTACTGTAATACAATTTGCCAGACTAAAAATTGCACTGCAATGCTGTAAACAGAGTGAACAGTGCATAACAAGATGGTGCCAGTCACTTTTCTCGCAATCTCACGATGATTACAGCACTGTTTCAAAAACCTTGGAGGTTGAACTTCAGCTCCACAAAGAGCTGTATTAGCGAAAAGCTGTAAAGAGAAGCGCTGTAAAGTGAGGTATACCTGTATACTTGTTTATTAGAGAGGATAGGTAGAGGGGAGCGGCGTTGGTGAGAGCTTTGTATGTAGGTGAGAATTTTGAATTTAATTCTGTTGTGAATGGGGAGCCAATGAAGGGACGCGAAGAGAGGTGTAGCAGATACAGAGTGACGGGAAAGGTGGCTCAGCCTGGCAGAGGCATTTAGGATGGATTGAATGTAGGGGGGCAGGAAAGAGGAATGGTGTATTATATTGGTATAAATAGAGCTGTATGCTCAGCAATGATTCAGTCTATGAATAAGCACTACTAGGGGGGCAGGAAAGAGGAATGGTGTATTATATTGGTATAAATCGAGCTGTATGCTCAGCAATGATTCAGTCTATGAATAAGCACTACTAGGGGGCAGGAAATGCATCAGACTGTTACCCCCTGTTTGGCCACCATGTCTGGATGTGGATTTTTTTTAGAGTTCTAATAAATGCTGTTTTTATATTTCACTCACACCTGGTAGTGCCGCATATTTTGGTTTAATGATTTATTGATGATAGGTCACACTGCTTAAAGGCAGATATAATGTGTTTACTTCATCTTTTGAGAAGCAGTCTGACAAAGCAGATTGTGGTAGCATTGTGCTTTGCATAGGATACTATGACTGTTATGTTATTGTGGATCCAATAGATAGTAATTGCAGTTGTCTTAAAGCATAAATCACTGTAAGGTTTATAACTCAGTAGCCAATATTCTTACCAGAAAGTGTGTCTTGCCTGCTGCTATTAGTAGCGGTGCGCACAAGATCTGAACCAATATTTCCTATTGGGTAAACTAAAGGCAGCAGCAGAAATCAACCAGTAGATAGATAGATGAGGGACAGTGAGAGCACAGCCCATTTGAAAAGGTGTTCCTGAAGGATCATTGAATACAATAAGCTCTTATCAGCTGCTTGATTGAGCACATTGTCTCTTTAACTCATGCTCTCTTATCTTTACATTTTTTGTGAAATCCATTGAAATAATACCATAGGCATTTAGGATAAAGAGGGGCAGTCTCAGTCTTGGTTAATTAAGGGATTTCTCTTCTAAGTTCTATAAAATGAAAAAAACATATAGTTCAATAGAATGCTAGTATCATGAAATCTAAATTATTTCAGTTTTGAAACATCTAATGGGCCCACAATTCCTGTTAATAAATGTCACTTGTTTATTTGTAGATTTTCAGCAAGCTATTCAACCCTTCACACCTTACTCAGCTCCCATTGGCCTATTGGAAACAACTGTCAAACATACTGGCACATCCACTGAGCATACGACGTATACAGGAACTGTATTAGCTTCATCTTCTGGGAGTTCTCTGAATGTGGGCAGCACATATACAGTGGGTAGCGCATATACAGCAAGGAGTGCATACGAGCAGCCAGAATCAACTACACCTATGTGGGAAACAAGTCAAACAAGCGAAACAGTAACACCAGGTATCACCACAATTCCTCAGGCTACAAATCCTGTGGCTACAACTACTGTTGCTATGACAACCACAACAATGTTAGGTAAGTCTTAGTAGGTTATATTGTGAATAAATATTTATTATATTTTCTGCTAAATTCATAGAAATTATGCTAATACCTGCATGATATATGACTAAAGAAAATAGAGTTGGGTTTTATTTAATAAAAAGTTATACATTTAGCTCAAAGGGACAGTCAAGTCCAAAAAAAAACTTTCATTATTTAAATAGGGCATGCAATTTTAAACAACTTCCCAATTTACTTTTATCACCAAATTTGCTTTGTTTTCTTGGTATTCTTAGTTGAAAGCTAAAACTAGGAGGTTCATTAGTAGCACTATTGGGCGCTAGCTGCTTATTGGTGGTTGCACATATATGCTGCATCATTAGCTCACCTGATGTGTTCCGCTAGCTCCCTGTATTGCATGCTGATCAACAAAGGACATCAAGAGAATGAAGCACATTTGATCATATATGTAAGTTAGAAAGTTGTTTAAAAATGTCTGCTCTATCTGAAACATAAAAGAAAATTGTTGTTTCATGTTTTATATCAAATGATTTAATTAATGTATTATCTTAAACTTTACTTCTGCCTATTTGTGTAAGATCTGGTTTTCATACATGTTCTTATTACTAACTTAGGGCCATATTACAAGTCGTGCGCTATTTAGCGCTTTCACTCAGTGCCAAAAGTAAACTTTTAAGGCACACAGGTTAGTGCACATATTAGAAGTTAAAATAATTTTTTTTAGTGTGAGCAAAAGGCGACGCTCACTAACTTCAGGACTTCAGATATTTTCTCCGTGCTAACTTCTTTTCCATATAGGTTTCACTGGAGAGCACAAATAAAAATACCTAACACTTATCGCTTGTGCACTAACACGACAGGAGTTCAACCTGCAGCACTACCCCGAAGGTAGTTATAAATATTTTACATTCCAATGTTCTTCACATAATCTTCTATTTATTTAAAAAAAAAATATTTCTATATATATTTTAGGTATTATCTATCTATCTATCTATCTATCTATCTATCTATCTATATATATATATATATATATATATATAAATGAATAAATATATGTATAATATATATATATATATATATATATATATATATATATATATATATACGTATATATGTGTGTGTGTGTATAGGAATATCTATTTAAAAATACATAGAACATTTCCCCTATGTGAAGAACATTGGAATGTAAAATATTTAAAACACATACACAGTAAAACACATTATTAAATATTGAAAGGGCTACAAAGTACATATACATATGTGAATACATGTGTGTATATATGTGTTTATATTTTTTATATATGTATGTATATACATGTATACACATACAAACATACATACACATGTATATACGTAAATACATATGCATATATATACATACATACACATGTATATGTATGTATATATACAATAAAGCCATTTTCATTAAAATACCTTGTCATTTACTATATACCTTTTAACTCATAACTGTTTTTTTATATTTAATATTTATTTTAATATTTTTTATTAGATAGTGTATATATGAGGGAGTAACTTTATTTTAATGTAGCGTATAATGCAACTTTTAATTTTGCCCTAACCCTTTCTGCAAGGTCTTTAGTCACATTAACCCGGAAATTGCAAATTTAGTTTGCGCTTGTGCAGTCGCGTTTACTTGGGATAAGCGTGCAAGTTAACTTGGGTACAATAATTTAATATTGCACGCATGCTAACATTAGTGCACCACTTGTAATCTAGTCCATACTATGCAAAGCAGAATATTTGCTGTGATATTGTAATGCAGTATTCTACAACTGTTGATTGTGTTGAGTTGAACTATTTCAGAAATTAAGACAAAAATAATGATTGACCTGTTAAAAACACAAACAATAAAATCTCAAACAAAATACAATGTGTTAGTGCTTCAAGGATATGTGCAATATGTGATCAATGTGTGATTCAGTCCCAATCCCAGGTGTGATGAGTGATTCCAGGAATTGCACCTCAGAGTAAACAGACAAATGCTGCAAATAGTGAAGTCCTGTTAAATTCAGGGGAACATAGAAATGTAAGTGTTTGTGAAAATGATAACATTTATTTAAAATCAAGTGTGAAAATCACAAGGCTTACAGAGAAATCAGCCAAACCAAGAGCCTCCGCTTTTTGCATAGACCATCCTGGTTCAAACAATGTCTATGGATATGGTGTTAGGTTGAGAAGGCTGATCACTGCCCACAACGTGACGTCACACTCTCCGTTCCAACGTACTTTTCACTAAAGTATCGCTTGGCTTTATTAAGGATCCTTTTGGGCGGAGATCAGCCTTCTGAACCTAACACCGTATCCATAGACATTGTTTGAACCAGGAAGGTCTATGCAAAAGAAGTTCCTGCTTTGGTTGATTTCTCTGTAAGCCTTGTGATTTTCACAATGTTATCGTTTTCACAACCTCTTGAGTTCACTTCAATCACTCTGTTTGGAGTCTCCTAAGTGCACTCAAATCTAGAGCTTGATGTGAAGCTCTAGAATATGTGAGTATAAAACCTACATGTCTATTTTCCCCTGAAAATCTGTCTGTTTACTCTGGGTTTTTTTTACTCTGTTTACTCTGGGTTTTTTTTACTCTGTTTACTCTGGGTTTTTTTTACTCTGTTTACTCTGGGTTTTTTTTACTCTGTTTACTCTGGGTTTTTTTTACTCTGTTTACTCTGGGGTTTTTTTACTCTGTTTACTCTGGGGTTTTTTTTACTCTGTTTACTCTGGGGTTTTTTTTACTCTGTTTACTCTGGGTTTTTTACTCTGTTTACTCTGGGTTTTTTTTACTCTGTTTACTCTGGGGTTTTTTTTACTCTGTTTACTCTGGGTTTTTTTACTCTGTTTACTCTGGGTTTTTTTTACTCTGTTTACTCTGGGTTTTTTTTACTCTGTTTACTCTGGGGTTTTTTTACTCTGTTTACTCTGGGTTTTTTTACTCTGTTTACTCTGGGGTTTTTTTACTCTGTTTACTCTGGGGTTTTTTTTACTCTGTTTACTCTGGGTTTTTTTACTCTGTTTACTCTGGGGTTTTTTTACTCTGTTTACTCTGGGGTTTTTTTACTCTGTTTACTCTGGGTTTTTTTACTCTGTTTACTCTGGGGTTTTTTTACTCTGTTTACTCTGGGGTTTTTTTTACTCTGTTTACTCTGGGTTTTTTTACTCTGTTTACTCTGGGTTTTTTTACTCTGTTTACTCTGGGGTTTTTTTTACTCTGTTTACTCTGGGGTTTTTTTACTCTGTTTACTCTGGGGTTTTTTTACTCTGTTTACTCTGGGGTTTTTTTTACTCTGTTTACTCTGGGGTTTTTTTACTCTGTTTACTCTGGGGTTTTTTTACTCTGTTTACTCTGGGTTTTTTTTACTCTGTTTACTCTGGGGTTTTTTTTACTCTGTTTACTCTGGGTTTTTTTTACTCTGTTTACTCTGGGGTTTTTTTTACTCTGTTTACTCTGGGGTTTTTTTACTCTGTTTACTCTGGGTTTTTTTTACTCTGTTTACTCTGGGGGTTTTTTACTCTGTTTACTCTGGTTTTTTTTTTACTCTGTTTACTCTGGGGTTTTTTTACTCTGTTTACTCTGGGTTTTTTTTACTCTGTTTACTCTGGGTTTTTTTTACTCTGTTTACTCTGGGTTTTTTTTACTCTGTTTACTCTGGGTTTTTTTACTCTGTTTACTCTGGGGGTTTTTTACTCTGTTTACTCTGGGTTTTTTTTACTCTGTTTACTCTGGGTTTTTTTTACTCTGTTTACTCTGGGTTTTTTTTACTCTGTTTACTCTGGGTTTTTTTTACTCTGTTTACTCTGGGTTTTTTTTACTCTGTTTACGCTGAGGTGAAATTCCTGGAATCACTCATCACACCTGGGATTGGGACTGAATCACACATTGATCACATATAGGACATATCCTTGAAGAACTAACACATTGGGACCCATTTAACATGCTCCGTAGGGAGCTTGTGAGTCCATGTTTCTGGCGAGTCTTCAGACTCGCCAGAAACACAATTTATGGAGCAGCGGTCTAAAGACTGCTGCTCCATATCCCTGTCCGCCTGCTCTGAGCAGGCAGACAGGAATCACCAGAAATCAACCCGATCGAGTTGATTGACACCTCCCTGCTGGAGCAATGCTGAATACGGAGAGCGTATTGCTCTCCGCATTTAGCGAGGTCTTGTGGACCTGATCCGCAGTGTCGAATCAGGTCTGCAAGACCTTTCTTAAATAGGGGCCATTGTATTTTATTTCAGACATTAATTCATGTATTCCTTTTTTGCTTTCATTCCAATTTTATTCTTCTCCAGTATCCATATTAAATCCCTTTCCCTATCCCATAACCAGCGCTCGTCCAGCAAAGGAGCATGGTGGATGCAGAGAGGAGAAAAAATATTCACATTGATCACCATTAAACTTGTATTAACCTGTACACATGTTTAATTAATAGCATTTAGTCCTACAGCCCAGTATTGTGTCATTGACGTATCATCTAATATTTGTCATGTTACAACACACATCTCCAGTTTGCTCAGAGTTTATACAATTGCTTGGTTAATATACTGCACCATGGAGC